>NC_134906.1:10648775-10671275 GCF_041734735.1 Babylonia areolata | reverse complement strand
TTCTCTTTTGTTTTGTTTGTGAGTGTCTGTGTTTCTGTCTGTGTGCTATCTGTCTGTTTGTGTGTCTGTGTGTCTTGTCTCTATCTATCTGTCTGTCTATATATATATCTCTCTCTTTTTTTTTTTAACCTACCTACTTACCTACCTTCCTATCTTTCTATGCATTTGTGTACAACCTCTCTACCTACCTACCTACGTATCTATCTTCTCTGTGTATTTGTGTACAATCTCTCTACCTACCTACCTACATATCTGTCTATCTGTGTATTTGTGTACTACTTCTCTACCTACCTACCTATGTATCTATCTATCTGTGTATCTGTGTACAACCTCTCTACCTACCTACCTATGTATCTATCTATCTGTGTATCTGTGTACAACCTCTCTACCTACCTACCTATCTATCTATCTATCTGTGTATCTGTGTACAACCTCTCTACCTACCTACCTATGTATCTATCTATCTGTGTATCTGTGTACAACCTCTCTACCTACCTACGTACGTATCTATCTATCTGTCTATCTTCTGATTCTTCTCATCCTCCTCCATTCCACTCTCTTTCATTTTCTTTCTCTCACTTCTTTCTTTCATTTTCTGTCTTTTTTTGTCTTTTTTTTTTTTGTAATCAACATTAAATATTTTTCTTTTACATGTAGACAAATATGCAACAACAGAAACAACAACAATTTCACGCCATATACTATTGTAATAAACTAAAGACGTTCATAATAATACGTAAAATAGGATCAAGTAGATAGGGCATAAGTCAATGGATGTGTCAGCAACGACAGTTTACCCCTGAATCAATCACGTCTTTCTTTCTTTCTGTCTTTCTGTCTTTCTTTCTTTCTTCCCCTCTTTGTACTGTTTATCTCGTGTCGCGGTTTGTGGAGAACGATGCCATGTCTTTCAGTGTTAACCCTTTTGAATCAACGTTCCCCGCCCCTATTTGAGAGCAGTCTGTATACTTACTCACCGAAGTGGAAACTGCTCAGTGTCATCATCATCCTAATCATCGTTATCATCATCATGATCACCACACACACACATACACATGCATACACACATACACACACACGCACACACATACACACACGCGCGCGCTCACATCAAAACACCACACACACCCATACTCATTCATATGCGTCCACCTCTTCACAAGATAGCCTCTCTCCCCTTCCTATCTCTGTGGCTGCCTTCACCTCTACAATCCATCTCGCTCTCTACGATCGGCTTCGGATCCACTATGTTCACGCATACCCAGATTAAAACATTCCACTGTCTGTGGACCTTGCATTTGGAATGAACTTCCTCTTTCGCTTCGTCAGGTCTCCGCACTCAGCTTTTTCAAGTCTGGCCATAAAACCCACCTCTTCACAAGATAGCCCCCCTCCCTTGCCTTTTCTTTGTCTTTAGTCGCCTAACACACGGCTTATATCACAGACTGACATAAGTTTACATCTGGGCCAACAGCAAAGTGAGAGCTGTATTATCAATGGTTTCTCCAGTCAATGGGAAACCATTTACAGCTTAGTCTTTTGTGAAGACTATGACTCTCAAACTAGGAGGCAAAATTGCACTGGCTCTTAGTGCTGCAGCCTTGTGGGCTAGTTGGCCTTTGGGAACCAACCCAACGCCGACTGTCCTAAAACCCTCTTGGCCGAGAGAGTGGGGATGTAACTTGGGCAAGACACTCTCCACTATAATCAAATTCTAGCCCAGATAGTTGGGACAGCAGTTGCCTCCTCTGCTGTTCTGATGGTCATAATCGGACACGACTGACTATCATAAAATTATATATATAGTTTCATTTCTCCAGTTAAGAGATATGCACGTGAATGACCGATGTGAAAGCGCTTTGATTTGCCTGTGCACAAAATTCAGCGCAATATGAATACTTATTATCACTATTATTATCATTCTCATTATTTTCATTATTATTTTCTGCCTGGTTATTTTTAATGGGAGTGTGTGTGTGTGTGTGTGTGTGTGTGTGTGTGTGTGTGTGTGTGTGTGTGTGTATGTGTGTGTGTGCGTGCGTGCGTGCGTGAGTGCGCGCGTGAGTGCGTGCATGTGGTTGTGAGGGTACAGTGCTCTGGTACGCGAGTGTAAGTGTGCAGGCGTGTTAGTATGTCCGAACAGAATTCTATGTTAGAAAATAAGAAATATTTTGTTGCTTATGCAATTCCGTTTTTAATGCAGTTGATATTTAATGTCAGCGTGTGTGTGTGTGTGTGTGTGTGTGTGTGTGTGTGTGTGTGTGTGTGTCTGTGTGTCTGTGTGTCTGTGTGTCTGTGTGTGAGTGTGTGTGCGTGTCTGTAAAGGAGGGACATCTATGTGTGTGTGCGTGCGTGTGTGTGCGAGCGTGCGCGCGCGCGCGCGCGCGTGTGTATGTGTGTGTGTTCTATGAAATGCATTTTGTTTTAATCTAAGCCTTATTTACTTCATAGGTTTTAAAATCTGATTCATCTCTTAAGTGTGCTTTTTCATTCATATGAACACACTGGATGTTTTCCATTGTCAGATAGCGGTTGATATGTTTTCTAAGGCATGTTTATAGCCAACTGGAAGATGTAAGGCGCTTTGAGCAGCATTGGTGCTGATATCGCGTCATAGAAAAACTATGTATTATTATCATTATTCTTCTTCTTCTTCGTGGACTACAACTCCCACTTCAATCGTATGTTCGCGTGTGCGTTTACGTGTATGCTCGTTTGTGTGTGTGTGTGTGTGTGTGTGTGTGTGTGTGTGTGTGTGTGTGTGTCTTTGTGTCTTTGTCTGTATGTCTGTCTGTCAGTGAGTGTGTGTGTGCTTGTGTGTGTGTGTGTGTGTGTGTGTGTGTGTGTGTGTGTGTGTGTGTGTGTTCCCCTTGCTTTCTGTCTCAGTTTCTCTTTACCCTTGCCCCCCCCCCCCCTCTCTCTCTCTCTCTCTCTGTGTGTTTCTATGCCTCTGTCTGTCTGTCTGTCTCTTTCTCATCTGTATCTCTGCCCAAGTTTAATCAGTTTTGTTCAAAATTACTTTGTTGTTGAAACAAAGAAGCATTGTGAAAAGAAAAAAAAGCCAGTTCAATAAGATCTTCAATTGCACAGGAGACCACATCGTAACTGAAAAGGGAAAAAAGTTAGCCAAATTCAGTCTGAGCAGAAGAAAAGTGGAGAAGAAAAACAAAATTCAAATCAAGGCGGGCTGGGAAACGGCTGAAGCTCGAAATGAGCAAAGGGGAAACGACTTGAATCGTTTCCAATTTGACAACACGGAAACTGGAAAAAGAAGTTCGTGTCTAGCGCGGAGGAACACGCGTTAACTGTCCCAGGAAGCTGTTTCTTCTTGCGCCGAACGGAACTTGTGGCCAGCGGAGGTTTTGGGTGGTGGGCGCGTGCTTAATTCTTGGGGCCAGGATTTATTTTGTACAATGAGGGGCGCGTAATTCAATAAAACAAATAGCGTGCAGTGTCAGCCGGCCTTTCCCCTGGTGGCAATTACCACAACCGCTCTCCGTGCTGCTTCTGACGTTTTCTTCCTCCATCCGCGGAGAGTCAGAGAAGGGAAAGCAGAGAGAGAGAGAGAGGAGGGGGTGGGAGTAAGACTGGTAACAACGTTTGCATCGATTGCTGAAGAAGGAAAGTCGTCGAATGAGCAAGCTTATTAAGGTCACCAGCACGGAAAATAACCAACTGGGAATGTCTTGATATTGGAGGAAGCTTAGTGTTTGTATGAATTCTATTTTCTTTTATCTGATCTCGGGGACTGGACAGGCAGTGACACGGGTGATTCGGGGCAACAAAGGCCAGCAGCAAGATTGAAAGCCCCGGTCCTGGGGTAGGCATCCATCATGGGCCTTCCTGTCCTCCCCTGAGGGACACGCCTCATTGACTTTGACAGGATGGATGCTGCTCTGCTCCACTGAACATGACACTCCCACACAGTTCCCAGGCAATGGAAATATTCAATTAGTAATTGCCCTGAGAGAAAACAGCATTTGGCGTGTGTTCTGCTTTTTGTGTCTTTTGTTCGTTCATCGCTCATGTTGAAAACCACTGTCATTTCACCGCCATTCCTCCTAATCCACGACTGGCGAAAAGCAGAGCTGAAGGTTTATGGGTTCGATTCTCTTGTGTCCTAACAATATGATGCTTTCTTTGCCGTCCCGAATGATTCCATGATCCTGATGGTATGAAAGGTATCATGTCTCCCTGTCCTGCGTCATTCCACTGTCCTGCAGGAGATCCACACAAAACCTGGTCATGCACTGGACGTTTGTACAACTGAAAGATGTGTGGAAACTTACCTGTAGAATGAGATTTGATTAGAGGTGAATGTGTTTGCGTTCACAGCATCTACGTAGCTTCTTTCCCCATGTTCTTCCTTCATATACAAAGGAAATGGTGTGGCTCATGTGATGCAACACTCTTCTTCTTTGACGTTCTAGTTGCCGTTCTGTATTGTCAGGTCTGTTGCAGTGATGAACTCTACAGTCCATTGCAAGGAACCCGCCTGAACCCACAGCTTCTCAGCGTCACCACATCAGGCCCAAATTTGCATCAGAGTGTAGCATGGGTCGGACACAACTGAGAGCAATGCTCTGGGGATCGGACGCCAGTGCCACAAGGCCATTAGTCTGTGCGGGAGATGTTGGTCCTTTAGAGGTGAGACAGAAGGCGGCAGTGTCCGGTCCACAGCCTGAAGATGATGACCTGCTGTGCTCTGGAGAGGTCTGTGGTGGCGTCGCCTTCTGTGTCAAGGCTCAGGTGGTTCCTCCGTGTGGTGTGATAGTCAATCCTTCAAGTGGACTTCACTTTGTGGGAAAGAGAGACGGTGTTCTGTCAGGTCCAGCCTGCTGCCCTGTTTGGACAGTCTGTCTGCTATCACATCCCTGCAGACTTCACAACGAGAGGGTATCCACTGCAGGATTAGGTTTGATAATTTCAGAAGTTGGAGTTTCCTTCTGATGTCCTGCAGGACTTAACTTTGCTTGTCTGAAGCAACGTAACATGGTCACATACAATGTCAGACACTGAAAATGAATCACCTGAACCCATCACAATAAACTCAGTGCTTCAAATAGTTCGTTTTAGGTATTTTTTGTCGTTTTTTTGTTTTTTGTTTGTTTGTTTGTTTTTGTTTGTTACAAACTGAAGAATTATTTCAGGCTGTATTTCATTTAGCGTGGACACACACATACTTACCTGACGGACAGTAAGTATTGTAGACAACGTGTTTCTTGTTTTGTTTCAGTTTCTTGTTTCAACACGCTCCCCCCCCCCCCCCCGAACCCCCCATTCCATTTCTTTGGTAGGTCCTCCAGCCTCAAACGTTTTCCAATTTCATTTAAAAAAAAATTCAAACACAGCCAGTATGTTTCCCCACCCGTCTCCCTCCCTCAACGGATTTATGGATTGTTCTTGCAGGGAGAGTAGATCTTATTCCCTGGCCCATACCAGCACAGTTTTCTTTTCTTGACTGCAACTGTTGATGACAAATTTTCATTATAACTTTTCTTAACAAAAACGCCACAGAGATGTAATAAACAAATACTTTCGCAAAATAGGATGAAATAAGAGAGGCAAGGCCTTCAAGACTCACTTGTGATAAATTAAGTCCCTTAGCATTAATTACAGAGTAATTTCCCTTTTTTACTATCTGCACCAAAACGTTTGCAAAATAAATAAAAATTCCATGCTTAGCAAAAGAAGTTCCTGTTTGAACAAAAAAATGATAATAATGACTCCTCTTGTTGTTGTGTCAGAATAAGAGGTCAAAGTGCCAAGTTTAGAGAATACAAAAAATATAAATATAACAGTAAATGCAGTTTGCATATAATTAGGCTTCTTTTTATTTTTTGTGCCCATCCCATAGGTGCAATATTGTTTAAAACAAGATGACTGGAAAGAACTGAATTTTTCCTATTTTTATGCCAAATTTGGTGTCAACTGGCAAAGTATTTGTAGAGAAAATGTCAATGTTAAAGTTTACCACAGACACACACACACACACACACACACACACACACACACACACACACAACCGAACACCGGGTTAAAACATACTCACTTTGTTTACACAAGTGAGTCAATGATACTTCATGTCCAAATATCGCCTGAAACAAAAGCAAAACAAAACTCTTTTATTCCACTCATCCATAGAAAGTGTACTTTAACTTACATTTAGTGGGACGTTTTATCATGTGAGATCAATATTTATGTTCAATGGTAAGATATGTCTATCTCCAAGACAAACGAACACGAACGTTCCTGAAGCTGAAATGACCCCGACAGCGAAGTTCCAAACTGATTAATTGCCTGTTTGCTGAAACAGTTGAGACGAACCAGTTTATGTAGGACGCAGCGCAGTCATAACTCAGCGCGGGTGGTCTCTTAAATGGGTCGCTGTCAGGTTGGATGTGCCGTTCAGTCGTGTCTAGACGTTGTGAACGGTAGCCCCGGGTCATAATATTTGTCAGTTATGAGCATTTCTCTCGCCCTTACTTTGTTGGGACAGGCGCCATCTTGTTAATGTAAAGGGGAGTAACTTGGATGTTGGTCGTGGTATGAGTGCTGGTCCGTCCTGGATAGAGGTTATTTATGACGTCATCAGGTTGGGTTTTTTCTTCTTCTTCTTTTTATGGGCAATGATACTGGAGTTAAACCCTTGTCAAGCTGACTGAGTATTGCTTCTGTGGGTGGTAGTGTTCTGGTTGGGCTTGGGATAGGAATTCTCTACCTGTGTCTCTGTCTTCATCTGTCTGTCACTCTCTCTCTCTCTCTGTGTGTGTGTGTGTGTGTGTGTGTGTGTGTGCTCACGGATGCATGTGTATGTGTGTGGAAGAGAGAGAGAGAGAGAGAGAGAGAGAGAGAGAGAGAGAGAGAGAGAGAGAGAATGTACATGTATGAGATATGAATTGAAAAAGACCCTGCTTTAATCTATCTATCTATCTATCTATCTATCTATCTATCTGTCTATCTTGCACGCCAAGTGTTTCTCTTACTCCACCACCTCTTGCTTACTTTGCCATTTCGGTCTCTCTATCGGTCTTGGTGTGTTTCTCAGTAAAATGAGTCGCCACCATGTTTAGCCGCCCCCCACCCCCACCCCACCCCCCCATCTCTATCCCTCCCATTCTCAACCCTTACCTCCCCTTTCCTGTCGCCTCTCTATCTGGCTGGTGGCTGTCAATGGCAGTGTGATGACGTGTCTATATCCCATTGGATGCTGACGTTCCTGGCCTTTCATGCCCCGCGGGCGACGTCACAAATGACCAATTCACAAACACAGTCCTCCCATTAAGAGGGGAGATCAATTGTGGGCCTGTATTGAAGGGGTTGGGGGGTGGGGGGAAAGAGTACAATCCCTTGCCATTAAGATGGCCGCCAACTTTCACTGTCTGGCTGGCAATAGTTGGTGTGGAACAAGTTCCTTAATTTGGTTCTCTCTCTGCACTCTCTCTCTCTCTCTCTCTCTCTCTCTCTCTCTCTTTCTCTCTCTCTGTGTGTGTGTGTGTGTGTGTGTGTGTGTGTGGTTGCAGCAGAAAGAGTAGTAGTAGTTGCAGTCATATCCTTTCACGTAAAGGGTTATTGAGTGATGCTTTTGTGTGTGTGTGTGTGTGTGTGTGTGTGTGTGTGTGTGTGTGTGTGTGTGTGTGTGTGTGTGAGGGAGAGTGAATGAGAGAGAGAAAGTGAATGAGTGAGAGAGAGATGGAGAGAGAAAGAGAAAGAGAGAGAGAGAGAGAGAGAGAGAAGGGTGCAGAAGAAAATGAAAGTAGAAGAGTGAATCGGTCCCAAGTAAGGCAAGAGGGAACACACACACACACACACACACACACACACACACACACACACACACCCAGTTCTCTTCACTCAGGGTAGTAGATCAATGTTCCCCCTGGCTCTTAGACCTGCCCGCTCAGTGAAGCAGAGAACCCTTTCTCCCCTCTAAGTGAATTACACGTGTGTCTGGGGAGCACAGGCAAGCTCATCATTGATCCACACCACAGGACTGGGAATTTCAACCCTGCTGCTCGTCTTTATCCTTCCTACCCCCCTCTCCCCCCCCCCCGCACCCCCCTCCCCACTCGCCCCCCAATATCCCCAGTTACCCATGTCGTGTCTGTCTCAGACGAGGAGTCAGGAAGAGAAAACAGAATTTAGAAACACCAAGTTTGTCCAATTTCAGGAAGATTCCTTGTCTGTTATTGCTGTGTCTGTTATCTTAACAAGCTCGCTGAGTTTGCGACATGTTTCACCGATCGATTCTAACTGTGTTGCCTCTCTCTCTCTCTCTCTCTCTCTCTCTCTCTCTGGTCTGCATTTCCTTCTCTGGATCCCAGCGAACTGCACAAAGAGGTTAAGAACTGACCGTCAGAAGAGGGGTGGGGAGCGGGTGGTGTAACAGCCAGGAGGAGGGTGGGAGGTGTCACCTCTGCAAGTCATCTGTTGTATTGAATTACGCGCTTCCCTCGTTGTGCAAAATAAACCCTGGCCCGAAGAATGAAGCACACACACAACAGCCCTACCCGACCAGCGAGAGCCGCTTGGCGCAAGACGGAACAGCTTCCGCGGACAGTTAACGCGTGTTCTTACACACTGGACAAGTCTGGTTTCTCTGGCTGCTAGTTTCAGTTTCAATTTCCCAAGGAGGCGTCACTGCATTCGGATGAATCCATACACGTTACGCCTCGTCTGCTAGGCAGATACCTGACCAAAAGCATATCTCAAAGCGCTCAGTCAGGCCTTGAGTACATGCATAAATATTTGTGTACCTATCACAGTGGATTTCATTTTCAGAATTTTGCCTGAGGACAACACTCTCGTTGCCATGGGTTCTTATTCAGTGCACCTAGTGCGTGCTCTACACGGGACTTTGGTTTATTGTCTCATCCAAGTGTCTAGACACTCAGTTTGTGATTTTCAAGTCAAGCTTGGGAGAAAGAGCGAGAGCAGGATTCGAACCCTGACCCTCATGGGCTCTCTGCATTAGCAGATGAGCGTCTTAACCA
Organism: Babylonia areolata; assembly: GCF_041734735.1. NCBI lineage: Eukaryota > Metazoa > Mollusca > Gastropoda > Neogastropoda > Buccinidae > Babylonia > Babylonia areolata. Next base: position 10,662,282 of record NC_134906.1, on the reverse strand, counting down.
TTCTACCACCTTCTTCCCAGTTTCCTAGTCGTCAGAGTGAAAACGATTCAAGTTGTTTTCCCTCATTGGTCTTTTCTGGGTTCACCCGACCCCGACTTGTATTAACTGTGCTGTATTTTCCTCCATATATCTATATATATTTAAGATTCAAAGTGATTTTGGCTAAATGTGTGTGTTTCTGTTAATGTGTGGTCTCCTATTCAGTCCATGTTAATGCACTGTATTTTTCCTTCTCAACAGTTTTTGGTACATTTACATAACATTCGTTTCTGTTGATCTACTTATTCATTGCTGAATGAGAAAGTGTGATATTTTGTGGTGCATGGAATTCAATGTCTTTTTTTCAGAATGAATGGAATGTGTTTGGGTGTGTTTTTGTGTGACTGTATGATAATATGAAGTGGTGTACAAGGAAGATGAATGAATGAACAACACCACAGCAGTTTCCTATCTTTTTTAACATTGGTGAAATAAAACCTCTTTGTCTATCTACCTATGCTCCGTTTAACATGTCTATATTTCCCCCCGAGATGAACAGCTCTTTCTCCACAACCAGTGCTTTACAACTGACATGAGCATTGATGGAATTTGTTCCGTACGTTTTAAACTAAGGGTCAAGACTGTGTTTGTGAAGTGGTCATTTGTGACATCACCAGTGTGGCCTGAATGACCAAGAACGTCACGATCCAATGATGATGTGGACCGCGTCATCATACAGTCTTTGACAGTCCGGGAGAGACAGAGACACAGAGAGAGGGCGGTAAGGGACAGAACAAAGAAACAGTGAGTTTTTCTCTTTTTTTCTTCTTTTTTTTTATGTGACCAAGCGCTATGCTTGCTCCAATATTTGCCTCACGCACAAGCTGTATTAGCATGCCTCACGCACAAGCTGTATTAGCAGACGACAGTTTTCCCTCCTAACCGCGCACAGGATTGTGTGACGTCACTCCGCTTACATCATTTTGTCCTCACCAGACCACCTGCTCGACCAGTGTCGCATCGCGGTACGTCACTGGCTGAGAAGAAACTTGTGTTTCTGTTCCACCGTAATTAATTAATAACTCTTTTGTCAGATCAGTAAACTACAAGTATTATATACTGGCAGAATCGTCGTAATTCCATCTTTAAATCTATTCCATTTATGTTTGCCTACGTTAAACTGATTTAACGCAGTTTGTAATTTTTAAAACAATAGAAAACCCCATTTGTGACTGGCCTCTATATGTTCCTGGCCTGTTCGTGGGATCTTGTCTATCCTTTCAATTAATCATTTAGTTAAGTCTTTTGTGCTGTACCCTTGAGTAACCACTCGGTACACGGCCACATTTAGATGCATGCAAGGTAATATAACTTCTTTGCAATGCAGTCATAGGCAATACAAAATAAGATTAAACTACCAGTGATTCTTATTTTCACATAATTTAGTGCAAAACAGTACCGTACTTCATTTTTACATCGGAAACCACCAATACATTAATACATTAAAGAAATTGTCTGAAATAAGGAAAACCTTTCATCATTTTCAGTCAGATAACACTGAAACTGAAAAAAGAAAAAGAAGTTCATGTCTAGCGTGGAAGAACACGCGTTAACTGTCCGCGGAAGCTGTTCCGTCTTGCGCCAAGCGGCTCTCGCTGGTCGGGTAGGGCTGTTGTGTGCGTGCTTCATTCTTCGGGCCAGGGTTTATTTTGCACAACGAGGGAAGCGCGTAATTCAATACAACAGATGACTTGCAGAGGTGACACCTCCAACCCTCCTCCTGGCTGTTACACCACCCGCTCCCCACCCCTCTTCTGACGGTCAGTTCGTAACCTCTTTGTGCAGTTCGCTGGGATCCAGAGAAGGAAATGCAGACCAGAGAGAGTGGAGAGAGAGAGAGAGAGAGAGAGAGAGAGAGAGAGAGAGAGAGGCAACACAGTTAGAATCGATCGGTGAAACATGTCGCAAACTCAGCGAGCTTGTTAAGATAACAGACACAGCAATAACAGACAAGGAATCTTCCTGAAATTGGACAAACTTGGTGTTTCTAAATTCTGTTTTCTTTTCCTGACTCCGCGTCTGAGACAGACACGACATGGGTAACTGGGGATATTGGGCGCGGGGGGGGGGGGGGGGGGGGGGGGGGGGGGGGGGGGGGGGGGGGGGGGGGGGGGGGGGGGGGGGGGGGGGGAGAGGGGGGTAGGAAGGATAAAGACGAGCAGCAGGGTTGAAATTCCCAGTCCTGTGGTGTGGATCAATGATGAGCTTGCCTGTGCTCCCCAGACACACGTGTAATTCACTTAGAGGGGAGAAAGGGTTCTCTGCTTCACTGAGCGGGCAGGTCTAAGAGCCAGGGGGAACATTGTTCTACTACCCTGAGTGAAGAGAACTGTGTGTGTGTGTATGTGTGTGTGTGTGTGTGTGTGTGTGTGTGTGTGTGTGTGTGTGTGTGTGTGTGTGTGTTTCCTCTTGTTTTACTTGGGACTGGTTCACTTTTCTGATGTCTTTCATTTTGTTCTGCACCCTTTTATCTCTCTCTCTCTCTCTCTCTCTCTCTCTCACACACACACACACACACACACACACACACACACACACACATACACACACACTACCAACACACTGTAGAGAAAGAACCAAATTAAGGAACTTGTTCCACACCAACTATTGCCAGCCAGACAGTGAAAGTTGGCGGCCATCTTAATGGCAAGGGATTGTACTCTTTCCCACTTCAATAGAGGCCCACAATTGATCTCCCCTCTTAATGGGAGGACTGTGTTTGTGAATTGGTCATTTGTGACGTCGCCCGCGGGGCATGAAAGGCCAGGAACGTCAGCATCCAATGGGATATAGACACGTCATCACACTGCCATTGACAGCCACCAGCCTGATAGATCAGGCGACAGGAAAGGGGAGGTACGGGGTTGAGAATGGGAGGGATAGAGATGGGGGGTGGGGGGGTGGCTAAACATGGTGACGACTCATTTTACTGGGAAACACACTGAGACGTACAGAGAGACCGAAATGGCAAAGTAAGCAAGAGGTGTAGGGGATACAGTGAGAGAAACACTTAGCGTGCAAGTCAGATAGATAGATATACAGATTTACCCCTGAAAGCGGAGTATGGCTGCCTACATGGTGGGGTAAAAACGGTCATACACGTAAATGTCCACTCGTGCACATACGAGTGAACGTGGGAGTTGCAGCCCACGAACAAAGAAAAGAAGAAGACAGACAGACAGACAGACAGACAGACAGATAAATAGATAGATAGATAGATAGATAGAAAGACAGATAGATAGACAGATAGATAGATTGATAGAGTAAAACAGGGCCTTGTTCATTCTGTAACTCACGTTCATACACATTCTCTCTCACTCTCTCTCTGTAGCTCTCTCTCTCTCCCACCCTCTCTCTCTCTCTCTCTTCCACACACAAACACATGCACCCATGGGCACATACACACACACACAAACACACACACATACACGCACACGTACACACGCACCCCCCCCCCCTCCACACACACACACACACACACACACACACACACAGAGTGACAGACAGACAGAGACACAGGAAGATATATTCCTATCTGGAGCCTAACCAAAACACTACCACCCACAGAAGCAATACTCAGTCAACTTGACAAGTGTTTATAACTCCAGCATCATTGCCCATAAAAAGAAGAGAAAACCAAAAAAAAACAACTGATCACGTCATAAATAACCTATATCCAGGACGGACGAGCACTCATACCACAACCAACATCCAAGTTTCTCCCCTTTACATTAACAAGATGGCGCCCGTCCCAACAAAGTAAGGGTGAGAGAAACGCTCATAACTGACAAATATTATGACCCGGGGCTACCGTTCACAACGTCTAGACACGACTGAACGGCACATCAAACCTGACAGCGACCCATTTAAGAGACCACCCGCGCTGAGTTATGACTGCGCTGCGTCCTACATAAACTGGTTCGTCTCAACTGTTTCAGCAAACAGGCAATTAATCAGGTTGGAACTTCGCTATCGGGGTCATTTCAGCTTTAGGAACGTTCGTGTTCGTTTGTTTTGGAGATAGACACATCTCGCGTTGAACAGAAATATTGATCTCACATGATGAAACGCCCCCGCAAAATGTAAGATAAAGTACACTTTCTATGGATGAGTGGAACAAAATAATCCTAGAACAAGATGTTTTTCTTGTTGTTATAGTTGTTGCGGGAAATATTTGGACATTAAGTACTATTTAGATGGTTTATTTAATGTTATTTTGCGTAAATATTTATTTATAACATCGTTGTGGTGTTTGTTTGTTTTTTGTGTTAAAAAAGTGATCAATAACATTTGACGTGAAGAGTTGCAGTCAGGAATTGAAAACTGTGCTGTTATGTGAGCCAGGCAACAAGATCTACTGTCCCTGCAAAAACATTTCTCCAGGAAACTGTTGAAGGAGGGAGGCGGGTGGGAGGAGGACGCACTGGCTGTGTTTTGAATGAAAAAAAAGGGGGGGGGGGGGAGAAAAAAAAAAGAAATTGGAAAAAGTTGGAGGTTGGAGGAACCACCAAACAAAATGAAAGAAAGGGGGCGTGGGGGGGGATGCGGGGGGTGGAAGGGTGGAGGAGGGGGGGGGGAGAGATGTTAAAACAAGAAGCTGAAACAAAACGTTGTCTGCAATACTGTCCATCAGGTAAGTGTGTGTGAGTCCACGTGAAATGAAAAACAGCCTGAAACGATTCTTCGTTTTGTAACAAAACAACAACAACAACCACATCAACAACAACAACAAACCCAACCCAACAACAACAACAAAACAAAAACAACCAGCCTCAATCGAACTGTCCAAAGCACCAGCTTTGTTGTGATGGATTATAAAAAGGAGACAGTTCAGGTCAGTGTGGAGATAATCCTCTGTGAAGATTATAGGTAAGTCAGGCATCTGCTTTTCTCGTTCAGGTATTATGTGATGCAACAGAATGGATCAGTCTGTACACTGTAATGCCTGCTTGAAAGTGAGACTGAAACGTGATCTGTTAGAAAAGGGACTGGTGTTTCATGTTCAGTGCCTGACTGACCTTGTGCATGGCCATGTCATGTTGCATCAGTTAAGCAAAAGTCCTGCAGGACATCAGAAGGAAACTCCAACTTCTGAAATTATCAAACCTAATCCTGCAGTGGATGCCCTCTCGTTGTGAAGTCTGCAGGGATGTGGTCGCATACAGACTGTCCAAACAGGGCAGCAGGCTGGACCTGACAGAACACCGTCTCTCTTTCCCACAAAGTGAAGTCCACTTGAAGGATTCACTATCACACCACACGGAGGAACCACCTGAGCCTCGACACAGAAGACGATGCCACCACAGACCTCTCCAGGGCACAGCAGGTCATCATCTTCAGGCTGTGGACTGGACACTGCTGCCTTCTGTCTCACCTCTCAAGGACTGACATCTCCTGCACTGACGAGTGACTTTTTGGCACACTGAGTTTTGTTGTCCTTTTCGTTGTTGACTCTTGTATGAGTTTTATTGTCCTTTTTGTTGCTGACTCTTGTATGAGTTTTATTGTCCTTTTTGTTGTTAATTCTAGTATGAGTTTTATTGTCCTTTTCGTTGTTGACTCTTGTATGGATTTTATTGTCCTTTTCGTTGTTGACTCTTGTATGAGTTTTATTGTCCTTTTTGTTGTTGACTCTTTTATGAGTTTTATTGTCCTTTTTGTTGTTGACTCTTGTATGAGTTTTATTGTCCTTTTCGTTGTTGACTCTTGTATGAGTTTTATTGTCCTTTTTGTTGTTGATTCTAGTATGAGTGTAATTGTCCTTTTTGTTGTTGACTCTTTTATGAGTTTTATTGTCCTTTTCGTTGTTGACTCTTGTATGAGTTTTATTGTCCTTTTTGTTGTTGATTCTAGTATGAGTGTAATTGTCCTTTTTGTTGTTGACTCTTTTATGAGTTTTATTGTCCTTTTCGTTGTTGACTCTTGTATGGATTTTATTGTCCTTTTCGTTGTTGACTCTTGTATGAGTTTTATTGTCCTTTTCGTTGTTGACGTCTTTCAGTGGTGCCCAATCCTTGCTGCACCCCGATGCAAATTCTGACCTAAAGTTGTGGACCCTGAGAAGCTGTGGGCTCAGGCGGGTTCCTTGCAATGGACTGTAGAGTTCATCACTGCAACAGACCTGGCAATACAGCACGGCAACTGGAACGTCAAAGAAGAAGAGTGTTGCATCACATGAGCCACACCATTTCCTTTGTATATGAAGGAAGAACATGGGGAAAGAAGGTAAGTTCATGCTGTCAAAACTATTAACTCCAATCAAATCTCATTTTACAGGCAAGTGTCTCCGTTCATCTTCAAGTTATACAAACGTCCAATGTATGACCAGATTTTGTGTGGATCTACAGGACAGTGGAATGATGCAGGACAGTGAGACATGATACCTTTCATTCCATCAGGATCATGGAATCATTCGGGACGGCAAAGAAAGCATCATATTGTCAGGACACAAGAGAATCAAACCCATAAACCTTCAGCTCTGCTTTTCGCCAGTCGTGGATTAGGAGGAATGGCGGTGAAATGACAGTGGTTTTCAACATGAGCGATGAACGAACAAAAGACACAAAATGCAGAACACACGCCAAATGCTGTTTTCTATCAGGGAAATTACTAATTGAACATTTTCATTGCCTGGGAACTGTGTGGGAGTGTCATGTTCAGTGGAGCAGAGCAGCATCCATCCTGTCAAAGTCAATGAGGCGTGTCCCTCAGGGGAGGACAGGAAGGCCCATGATGGATGCCTACCCCAGGACCGGGGCTTTCAATCTTGCTGCTGGCCTGTGTTGCCCCGAATCACCCGTGTCACTGCCTGTCCAGTCCCCGAGATCAGATAAAAGAAAATAGAATTCATACAAACACTAAGCTTCCTCCAATATCGAGACATTCCCAGTTGGTTATTTTCCGTGCTGGTGACCTTAATAAGCTTGCTCATTCGACGACTTTCCTTCTTCAGCAATCGATGCAAACGTTGTTACCAGTCTTACTCCCCCCCCCCTCTCTCTCTGCTTTCCTTTCTCTGACTCTCCGCGGATGGAGGAAGAAAACGTCAGAAGCAGCACGGAGAGCGGTTGTGGTAATTGCCACCAGGGGAAAGGCCGGCTGACACTGCACGCTATTTGTTTTATTGAATTACGCGCCCCTCATTGTACAAAATAAATCCTGGCCCCAAGAATTAAGCACGCGCCCACCACCCAAAACCTCCGCTGGCCACAAGTTCCGTTCGGCGCAAGAAGAAACAGCTTCCTGGGACAGTTAACGCGTGTTCCTCCGCGCTAGACACGAACTTCTTTTTCCAGTTTCCGTGTTGTCAAATTGGAAACGATTCAAGTCGTTTCCCCTTTGCTCATTTCGAGCTTCAGCCGTTCCCAGCCCGCCTTGATTTGAATTTTGTTTTTCTTCTCCACTTTTCTTCTGCTCAGACTGAATTTGGCTAACCTTTTTTCCCTTTTCAGTTACGATGTGGTCTCCTGTGCAATTGAAGATCTTATTGAACTGGGTTTTTTCTTCACAACACATCTTTGTTTCCACAACAAAGTAATTTTGAACAAAACTGATTAAACTTGGGCAGAGACGGAAGGGAAAGAAAAAGAGACAGACAGACAGACAAATAGACAGAGACGGAGGCAGTGAAACAGAGAGAGAGAGAGAGAGAGAGAGAGAGAGACAGAGAGACAGAGAGACAGAGGGCCAAAGGTAAGGAGAGACTGAGACAGAAAATAAGGGGAAGGTACACACACGCACACACACACACACACACACGCACACACACACACACACACACACACACACACACACACACAGAGTGGAAGTACAGATTTGGTGTTGCACATGAATTCACAAACACGCAATTGTCCATGAATGCACTTTATTCCTTGACTCGAGGCTAAGCGGATCAACTTAGGACAAAGACTTTATTTGCGTCATATTTGCAATCAAAAGGATCAGGCCAATACCGTCAATTTATTAAAATCCACGACGTATTCCTTTGACCTTCTTTAAGACTTGGAGAATAAAACAAAAACTGCAGTGGAAACAACATTATAGAGGGTTTTTTTGAAAGAAAAAAAATCAGTTTACAGACTACATGTTTGAAAAATGATAATCACTTTACAGACAACTACACAGACAGTCAAAGTAGAGGAAAGGACTAAACCAAGCTGAAAACCTCTCTCACTGATATCAGTGGTATTATGAAAAGGAATAAGAAAAGATGAGAAGAATTCTTCTGCGCATTCGCATTCGCGTTTGCTGTCACATAGTCGGTCCATATCTGATGGCGTTTTATGCTGTCTTTTCGAAAAAGAAAAAAAGAAAAAAGGGAGACACAAAAGCAAACAATAAAGAGGTTATTCTCTCCATAGGCAAGGTACATTAGTCAATGCTACCACACAGGTAACTAAAAGGTACATTGAGGTTTATTGTCCATATTGTTGACTCTTGTATGAGTTTAATTGTCCTTTTTGTTGTTGACTCTTGTATGAGTTTTGTGTGTGTCCTTTTTGTTGTTGATTCTAGTATGAGTATAATTGTCCTTTTTGTTGTTGACTCTTGCATGAGTTTAATTGTCCTTTTTGTTGTTGACTCTTGTACGAGTTTTATTGTCCTTTTTGTTGTTGACTCTTGTATGAGTTTATTGTCCTTTTTGTTGTTGACTCCGGGCTTGTCCTTATACCAATCATTTGACATGTGCGCACAGCAGCAATGATAGAAGAAATTTGCAACACAATTTAGCTTTTTTTTTTTTTTTTAATTCAAATCTGACAAAGCCTTTTAATCCTGAATATGCTACACAGAATACAGACAATACAGAAATAAACAAATAAACATAGAAATTGGTTGGATTCCAGAAACTAGGACAGGTGCTGGAATTAGGTAACAAAACAAGAACTCTACGAGAATTTATCTCATTCTAGATCCCACTTCAAAGAAGAAAAGTTCCAAGCATATTTAGTCCTTTTAGCCCCCCCCTTTTCAGGGTGCCATAACACAGACAACACAAGAAAAAGAAAAGAGAAGAAAGGAACGAATACAACAGGGCGCAACAGCCGATTGGTTCAAGCCTTGAACTTTGTGCCTTGAACTTTGTGTGTGTGTGTGTGTGTGTGTGTGTGTGTGTGTGTGTGTGTGTGTGGTGTGTGTGTGTGTTTGGTGTGGTGTGTGTGTGTGTGTGTGTGTGTGTGTGGTGTGGTGTGGTGTGGTGTGTGTGTGTGTGTGTGTGTGTGGTGTGTGTGTGTGTGCGCGCGCGCGCCTAGAGTTGACTTAATCAAGATTCTGCACCTTTTAAATATTATTATTAGTAGTAGTAGTTGTTTTTTGTTTTTTTTAATGTATTTATCTATTATTTTAAAAAATATATTTATTTTATTGATTTCTTTATTTATTTAGTGTTATTATTATTACGATTTTTTTTCTCAAGGCCTGACTAATCACGTTGGGTTACGCTGCTGGTCAGGCATCTGCTTGGCAGATGTGGTGTTGCGTATATGGATTTGGCCGAACGCAGTGACACCTCCTTGAGCTACTGATACTGATACTTGAACTTTCGATCTAAGAATCCTGGGTTTGAATCCAGGACTCGACACCTGGTAATTTTTTTTTCCTCATCTCCCAGGTCGACAGACGTGCAGAACCACTCGTGCCTGAGCCCCCTTGATGTGTGTACGCATGCAGAGGATCAAATACGCACGTTAAACATCCTGTAAATCCCTTGTCAGCGTTCGGTTTGGTTATGGATACAAGAATGTGCCCGGCATGCACACTCCCAGAAAACGTTGTCTGGCTTCCTACATATCGGGGTAAAAAAAACAACAACAAAAAAACAACAACAACACACACACAAAAAAAACGACAAAAACGAGCATATACGTAAAAGCATACGCGAACACATGAGTGAAGTGAGAGTTGCAGTCCACGAAGAACAACAACAATAATAATAATAATAATTAGTATTTATATAGCACTGAGACAAAACAAAAGCGCTTTCACATCTGTCATTCACACGCATAAATCTAAGTTGTAGAAACGGAGGACAAGGAAGAGGCAGGGGAGAGAGGCTATCTTGTGAAGAGGTGGGTTTTAAGGCCAGACGAAAGAGCTGAGTGTGGAGACCTGACGAAGCGAAAAAGGAAGTTCATTCCAAATGCAAGCTCCAGAGACAGAGAAAGAACGGCGGCCGACAGTGGAGTGTTTGAATCTGGGCATGCAGAAACAGAGTAGATCCGAAGCCGATCGTAGAGAGCGAGATGGATTGTAAAGGTGAAGGAAGCCACAGAGATAGGAAAGGGCAGATTTGTGAATACATCTACAACATAGAGTTCTGATCTTGTACTTTATTCTGTGTGAGACAGGGCGCCAATGGAAAATAATAATAATAATAATAATGAATACTTATATAGCACACTGTCCAGAAATCTGCTCTAGGTGCTTTACAAAAACGCTTCGTTGTTAACATAAAATATTACATCTATGTTACATACACACACCAAAATATGACTACACACACACACGCGCGCGCGCGCACGCACACACACACACACACTGCATACATACATTTTAACAATACATGTGTATCTAACAGCTACCCTAACACATAGGCAGGCACAAACTTACATAAACGCACGCACACACAATGCACATTCATATACATGCATGTAGTTATGTACACATACATATGTATACACACATAGTCAAGCACAGCTAACGCAAAGGAAGTGGACCTGCCACAATTGAACTTACTGCTGAGGGAAAAGGTGAGTTTTTTTGAGACGAGATTTAAAAGATGCGAGGGAATCAGAATGACGGAGGTTATCAGGGCCGGAGCTTGTTCCACGTCTTTTCTCAGGAAGAAGAGAGAGAGAGAGAGAGAAGAGATACAAAAATAGACCCAGAAGCACAGACAGCACGTGCCAAAAGCTCGCGCCTCTTCACCGCGACGGAGGAAAGCCGATGGACATTATTTCTCGCGCCTCCATCCTCCCACTCCTTGCCACCACGCTGAGACTGGCCGGCAAGACAGCTGTGGCGTTCTTTAACCTGAGAAAGTGAACGATCTCGTACCTCGAATTCTGCCTTGTTTCATACACTTCCACTTCCTCCTCACCCATTTCCGAACATGCGCGGCGGAGCGAAACCTGTGGCAGGGGATTGCCAGTAACGGCTAGAGAGAACGTCGGGTTCCTACGATGCACGGGCTTGTCGTACTCGCTCAGTAAGTGATGGTGCTTGTTTCTGATGACAACCGTATTTTCTCGGACGGGTGCTTCTCCGTGATGTCTCAGGAAATATAAGTTCTGGCTGAATTCGATTGCTGAGACTGGGGAATCGGCTCTTTTGGGTTGTGTTACACGCAGGTTAGACAACGAAAAAATCCCCACGGCAGACAGGGAGTTCTTCACTTTGATTTCCATTCGTTTGGCTGTTCTTCTGCCGGACCAGTTTCTGTCATACTCCAAGACATGGTCATATCCGTAATAATTTTCGCGACCCGAAAATTCTCCACGGGTGTATTCGAAGTTCGAAAGTCTCACCCAAGGGTCACCAACTTTGAATTTACGCAGCTCGGGAGATGAAAGCGCAGCGATGATGTGCGTGTTCCATCGTCGTAGAACGACGTCCTGACCTGGGTCCAGACCGATTCCATCTGCGCTCATCCTTAGGGCGAAGTTGTTGAAAGTTTGGGTGGAAGGGGGCATCGCAATGAGGTCGTCGAAGGGCTGGAGGTACACTTTAACGACGCAGTCCGGATTCCGGAGGATCAGTATACGGAAGTAGATCTGAGGGTTACTGGTCCTGGCCACATCATGCTTGATTCCTCGCAGTTGTCTGCCCTTCCCCCGGTAGGAATGTGTCTGTCTGCTCGTAGTCTGTATGAGAAAAGAACACACGTCCACGAGCGTCAGTGCGTGAGAGCAGGTAAGGCAGGTACGTATATGGCATGCACGAACGCATGCACGTACGCTGATATACCATACAGTCATACACGCCCCCCTCTCTCCCCCCCCACACACAAACACGCGCGCGCGCACACACACACACTATTCAGCAATCGATAGTTTTAATCTTTACTCACCATTTTCGGGTGGATGTGGAAGAAGACAGAAGACAATAATACAAAAGTCAACAACGAAAAAGACAATAAAACTTATACTAGAGTCAACAACAAAAAGGACAATAAAACTCATACAAGAGTCAACAACAAAAAGGACAATAAAACTCATACAAGAGTCAACAACAAAAAGGACAATAAAACTCATACAAGAGTCAGCAACAAAAAGGACAATAAAACTCATACAAGAGTCAACAACAAAAAGGACAATAAAACTCATACAAGAGTCAACAACAAAAAGGACAATAAAACTCATACTAGAATCAACAACAAAAAGGACAATAAAACTCATACAAGAGTGAACAATAAAAAGGACAATAAAACTCATACTAGAATCAACAACAAAAAGGACAATAAAACTCATACAAGAGTCAACAACAAAAAGGACAATAAAACTCATACAAGAGTCAACAACAAAAAGGACAATAAAACTCATACAAGAGTCAACAACAAAAAGGACAATAAAACTCATGCAAGAGTCAACAATAAAAAGGACAATAAAACTCATACTAGAATCAACAACAAAAAGGACAATAAAACTCATACTAGAATCAACAACAAAAAGGACAATAAAACTCATACAAGAGTGAACAATAAAAAGGACAATAAAACTCATACTAGAATCAACAACAAAAAGGACAATAAAACTCATACTAGAGTCAACAACAAAAAGGACAATTACACTCATACTAGAATCAACAACAAAAAGGACAATAAAATTCATGCAAGAGTCAACAACAAAAAAGACAATAAAACTCATACAAGAGTCAACAATAAAAAGGACAATAAAACTCATACTAGAATCAACAACAAAAATACAATAAAACTCATACAAAAGTGAACAACAAAAAGACAATAAATCTCATACAAGAGTGAACAACAAAAAGACAATAAAACTCATACAAGAGTGAACAACAAAAAGCCAATAAAACTTATACTAGAGTCAACAACAAAAAGGACAATAAAACTCATACAAGAGTCAACAACAAAAAGGACAATAAAACTCATACAAGAGTCAACAATAAAAAGGACAATAAAACTCATACTAGAATCAACAACAAAAAGGACAATAAAACTCATACTAGAGTCAACAACAAAAAGGACAATTACACTCATACTAGAATCAACAACAAAAAGGACAATAAAATTCATGCAAGAGTCAACAACAAAAAAGACAATAAAACTCATACAAGAGTCAACAACAAAAAGGACAATAAAACTCATACAAGAATCAACAACAAAAAGGACAATAAATTCATACAAGAGTCTACAACAAAAAGGACACTTAAACTCATACAAGAGTCAACAACAAAAAGGACAATTACACTCATATTAGAATCAACAACAAAAAGGACAATAAAACTC
>NC_134906.1:10626275-10633775 GCF_041734735.1 Babylonia areolata | reverse complement strand
CACACACACATATATATTTTTTTCTTTCTTTCTTTCTTTCTTTGTTTAATATATGTGCATCTATTTTGTTTTATCCAATTCTTCGTCTGTTCATTCACTCCTTTTTTTTTTTCCCTTTTTTTTTTGTTCATTCATTCACCTGATTATTTTCATTTTGAGTCTCTTTCCTGGTAATTTCAGGAGGTAGGTGGTAGAATGGTTGAGACGCTCAGCTGCCCGAATACAGAGAGCCAGGGAGGGTGTGGGTTCCAATCCCGCTCTCAAACAAAGCGTCTAAGTCATTCGGATGAGATGATAAACCGAGGTCCCGTGTGCAGCACGCACTTGGCATACCGAGAAACAAAAGACAAAAACAACAACAACAACAAGGAATTAGAATAAAGACACACACATGACAGCAAAAGAGTCATCCTCTGGCAAAATTCTGTAGAAGAAGTCCACTCCACACATACAGACGACGAAAAAAAAAAAAAAAAAAAAAAAAAAATCAATAGACTTGACACCCAGACAGGCTATTTTTAGATTGACAGATGTCAACACCTGGCATGAACATCATGAAGGTCACACTGCACAGCTCTGATACTGGATTTTTTTTTTTTTTTTTGACATGCTGTTTTGAATTTGACAATACTCGCATAATTTGCGTCCGAACTTTTAGATATTTTGCAGACTTGTTGTTAATACCCTAAGGTTACTGTGTAAAAATTTTCAGTGAATTCGGTTTCTCTATCACTGAGAAAATACTTGTCAAAAAGCGGTTCACTTTTTTTTTTTTGGGGGGGGGGGGACACCCGATATAAAATTATATGCATGCACTCAAGGCCTGACTAAAGCACATTGCCGGTTAGTTGAAGCAGTATATGGATTTGCACGAACGCAGTGGCGCCTCCTTGACTGAGGAACGGAAACGGGGAAGAGAAACTGTGTTGTAAATTAGGTTAAAAGAAAACCTATGGGGAAGAAAATAAATTTTTTTTTTCTTTTTTTTTGTACCCGGACTTTTTTGGGTCGACCACCGTTTTATTTTGTATATAAATTACACAATGCCAAAGTAATCAATAGTGTTTATGGAATAAATACGACTTTTTATTCACTGATTTTGGGCTTGTTACAATAATATGGAAGGAAAATGTACAAGTCATACAATTAGGTGTACAAAACATGGAATCACTGTTTTTCTTTGTTTTGTTTTTTTTGTGGTTTTTTTTTCACCTTCATTCGTACACAATTCTATGTCTGTCTGTTTCTTCATATATGGACAATCACGTTGCAAAACTTTAGTGTTAGAAGATTGTTTGGTTTGTCTGGGGGGTGGGGAGGGGTTGAGAAGGGGGGAGGGGGGGGGGTTCATGCTCTGGTGTGCTTTCTGTGTGCATATTTGTCTCTTTCTCACTTCTCAGAAAATAAGTCGATGCTTATAATAAGCGAAACACAGCTGTAGCCAGCTTTGTTACGAATGGGATAGTCAATAATATTATATACTTATAAAGCACTCACATTGCCAATGTCGCAGTTCAGTACCAGCTAGGTAGAGCACCCGTGTCACTGAACTGCAAACAGATAATTGATCTGTTATCCATGAACTTACTGCTCTTAATTTTCGGAGGTAGGATAGGCCATATTTTCCGGCTACACATCGCAGGGGGAATCCCCAGATATTCTTAGACACTATCTTTTTCGTGTTTATAGCACAAGGGAATTTCGCACTCTAAATTGACTAGGGTTGAGTTTTGATTAAATTTTAAAAATACAAAACAAACAAACAAACGAAAAACAAACAAACAAAGAAAAAAAAAAAAACAAAAAAACCAACAAAAAAAACAACCCCAAACAAACAAATACCCGGGCAATATATTGGCAGGGTTCGTTTCAAGACATTACACCGACTCTGCTTTAATATTTCTTCAAACTGCGCTTTTAACAACACAGGTTTGTAAAAAAAAAAAAAAAAAAAAAAAAAAAATCCATTTTCAATCCTTTTTTCTCTCCAACCTCTCCCTCTCTCTCTCTCTCTCTCTCTCTCTCTCTCTCTCTCTCTCTCTCTCACCCTCATTTTTTTCTTCTCATTTTCCCTCAGGACAAAATGTTTGAAGAACAGAATAACTGATAAAATTGGAAAATTCTTCCCTCCCCTCCCTCCCTCTCTCTCTCTCTCTCTTTCTCTCACTTTCTCTCTCTTTTCTTCTGCTCTCTTCAACACGCCCCTCCACCTCCCCCCCCGCCCCCTTCCTCCCCTTCCTTATTTTTTCATCAAACATGGTTGGGGAACCAAGCTTGTGTGTACAGAGCATTTCAGATATAATTGCTAGCCAATCAACTCAAAGATATCTGATTCGCCCAACCCAACCCCCCCCCCCCCCTCCTCCTCCTCCTCCCCACCACCCCACCACCCCACCCACCCACCCGGCCGACATCATTATTTTCTCAATTACACTGTCCAATCAATCTCTTTGTTGCAAAGCTCATTTGCATATTGAATGTGCGCGTGGCGGGCGAAATTAGTTTCAAAGCTGTTGTCGTTGCCAGTTTCACATCTGGAGACTTTGGAGAGGGGATTGGGAGTGAGGGTGGGGTGGTGGTGGGGGTGGGGGCGTGTGGGAAGGGATACAATGGGTTTTTTTTGGGGGGGAGGAAAAAAATCGAACCGGGCTGAAATGGAAAATGTCAGCACTAGCAATTTATGTGCGTCCGGTTAGCGATTGTGAGTCTGCGCGTTATAAATTGTTAGGCAAACACTTGGGCTGCGGAAGGCTGAAGAAGTAGGAGAGAGAGGGAGAGAGAGTGGAGGGGGGGGGGGGGGGGAGAGAATGGAGAAAGAGAGAGATGAGAGGAGAGACCTAGAGAGGGTGCATTGAAAGAGTGAGAGAGGGAGAGAGAGACGGGGGGGCGGGGGGGGGGGGGGGGGAGGGAGGAGAGAGAGAGAGTGGGGGGGGGAGAGAATGGAGAAAGAGAGAGATGAGAGGAGAGACCTAGAGAGGGTGCATTGAAAGAGTGAGAGAGGGAGAGAGAGACCGGGGGGGGGGGGGAGGAGAGAGAGAGAGAGAGTGGGGGGGGAGAGAGTGGAGAAAGAGAGAGAGGAGAGGAGAGACCTAGAGAGGGTGCATTGAAAGAGTGAGAGAGGAGAGAGAGGGGGGGGGAGGGAGAGAGAGACGGGTGTCGTGGGGGGGGGGGGAGGGAGGAGAGGAGAGAGAGAGAGAGAGAGAGAGAGAGAGACATTGCACAAGAGTGAGAGAGGGACGAAGGGGACACAGAGAGAAAGAGAGAGGGAGAGAGAGAGGGGAGAAACTGGGAGTGAGAGAGGAGAGAGAGAGAGAGAAGGAGAGAGAGGGGAAAAGAGGGAGAGAGAGAGGAACATTGAACAAGAGTGAGATAGGGGAGAAGGGGACAGAGAGAGAGAGACAGAGAGAGGGAGAGAGAGACGGGGAGTGGGGGGTGGGGGCGAGAGTGAGGGAGGAGAGAGAGAGAGAGAGGGGGGGGGAATTGCACAAGCGTGAGAGAGGGACGAAGGGGACAGAGAGAGTGAGAGGGAGAGAGAGAGAGAGAGGAGAAACTAGGAGTGAGAGAGGAGAGAGCGAGAAGGAGAGAGAGGGAAAAAGAGAGAGTGAGATAGGTGAGAAGGGGACAGAGAGAGAGAGAGAGAGGAGAAACTAGGAGTGAGAGAGGAGAGAGCGAGAAGGAGAGAGAGGGAAAAAGAGAGAGTGAGATAGGTGAGAAGGGGACACAGAGAGAGAGAGAGAGAGAGAGACGAGGGGAGGGGGGGGAGAGAGAGAGAGAGTGAGGGAGGAGAGAGAGAGGGGGGAATTGCACAAGCGTGAGAGAGGGACGAAGGGGACAGAGAGAGAGAGAGAGAGAAGAAAGAGGAGGAGGAGGAGGAAAAAGAAGAAGTAGAAGAGGGAGAAGGAAGAGAGAGGAGGGAGGAGGAGAAGGAGGGAGGAAGGTGGAGGGGTGGTGGTGGTGGAGAAGACAGAGGTGGATATTTCTTTTTGTCTTCCTGACTTTCAACCTGAACTTTCCATACTTTGCATAACATCTCCATTCTTTATTTCTTTTTTTTTTGGGGGGGTGGGGGGGTGGGGGGGTTGTTGTTGTTTTTTTGCGTGCATTGCGTATTTGTATGTGTGTATGTGTATGTATGAGAGAGAGAGAGAGAGAGAGAGAGAGAGAGAGAGAGAGAGAGAGAGAGAGAGAGAGAGAGGAACGTTTGTCGGTGGATGGGTGAATATAAACGATTTATTATTCACTGCCGTGTCCATTTTTTTTTTTTTGTCTGGAAAGGCAGTAAACTGTTCATTTTCTTCTCTTTTTTTCAGATAATCACACTTGGTTTCGTTCAATGACAGACGGGCGCAATAGCCGAGTGGTTAAAAACGTTGGACTGTCAATCTGAGGGTCCCGGTTGTCGAATCACGGTGACGGCGCCTGGTGGGTAAAGGGTGGAGATTTTTACGATCTCCCAGGTCAACATATGTGCAGACCTGCTAGTGCCTGAACCCCCTTCGTGTGTATATGCAAGCAGAAGATCAAATACGCACGTTAAAGATCCTGTAATCCATGTCAGCGTTCGGTGGGTTATGGAAACAAGAACATACCCAGCATGAACACCCCCGAAAACGGAGTATGGCTGCCTACATGGCGGGGTAAAAACGCTTATACACGTAAAAGCCCACTCGTGTGCATACGAGTGAACGCAGAAGAAGAAGAAGAAGAAGAAAAAGTTCAGTGACATACCATTGGAGTATATAAGGGACCAGGTTCTGTGAAGGGGATGAATATCACACAGTTTCCTCGAACGCCAGTTACTGATTAATATCTTGTGTGGGAGATAAGTAAGACACGGTGAAGATGAAGGCCCTCATTATTAAGTTTGGTTCATGAGAATAGATTATTTCTTCTTTTTTAAAAAAATTTTTTTATACAATTGCCTGTATAATTTATCATTATCATTATCATGATCATCATCGTCATAATCACTATCATTACTATCATCGTTATTATTATTATTATTATTATTATTATTATTATTATTAGCGTATTAGCATTATTATTAGTAGTAGTAGCAGTATTATTAGCATACTAGCATTAGTAGTAGTAGTAGCATTGTTAGCATTATTATTAGTAGTAGTAGCATTATTAGCATTATTATTAGTAGTATTATTAGCATATCAGCATTATTAGCATTCTCATTAGTAGTAGTAGCATTATTAGCATTATTAGTAGTAGTAGTAGCATTAGCATTATTATCATTGGCAGGGCAGGGCAGGGCAGGGCAGGGCAGGGCAGGGCAGGGCAGGGCAGGGCAGGGCAGGGCAGGGCAGGGCAGGGTGTGTCAGCCTAATTAGCGGGAGCACGACAGTGGGTGCCAGAACTGAAAAGAACCGACCAAGGAACCAGCAGCAGTAAGGCACCAGCACTGCTAACTGGAGGAGAGGAGAGAGAGAGGAGGAGGAGAGAGAGGGGAGGGAGAGGGGAGAGAGAGGGGAGAGAGAGGAGGAGAGAGAGGAGAGAGGGGAGAGAGAGAGAGGAGGAGAGAGAGGGGAGGGAGAGGGAGGGAGAGGAGGAGAGAGGAGGAGGATAGAGAGGGTGAGAGAGAGGAGAGAGGGGAGAGAGAGAGAGGGGAAGAGAGAGGAGGAGAGAGAGGAGAGAGAGGAGGAGGGAGAAGAGAGAGAGAGGAGGAGAGAGAGGGGAGGGAGAGGGGAGGGAGAGGGGAGAGAGAGGAGAGAGAGGAGGAGGATAGAGAGGGTGAGAGAGAGGGGAGAGAGAGGAGAGATAGAGGTGAGAGAGAGAGAGGAGATGGGAGAAAGAGGGGAGGGAGAGGAGATAGAGAGGGGGTTAGGGGGGTAGAGAGGAGGGAAGGGAGCGGGGAAAGAGGGTGTAGTGTGTGTGTGTGTGTGTTTTGTGTGTGTGTGTGCGTGCGCGCGCGCGCGCGCGTGTGTGTGTTCGCGCGTGCGTGTGTATGTATGTGTGTGTGTGTGTGTGCACCAGCAATGCTAATTGGAGGGTGTGTGTGTGTGTGTGTGTGTGTGTGTGTGTTTACGTGTGTGTGTGTGTGTGTGTGTGTGTGTGTGTGTGTGAGTGGTAGAAGCGAGAGAGCGCCGCATAGCACCAGAAAACAGTTGTCTTGTATCTTCTTAGACCCAGACAAGTGTCCGGACAACAACAACAACAACAACGAACACACTATCTACACACACTGATAGGTAAATGGGGGACGAACTCTTCACATTATATACAGGCAGCAGTCCCATTTATACCCCCCCCCCCCCCCCCCCCCCCCCCCCCCCCCGCACCCGCCCCCGCCCCCCCCCCCCCCCCCCCCACCTCCGGAATCCACCCCCAAACCACACCATCGCCCACGCCATCACCCCACCACCCCACACACTCACTCCACCTCTGTCTACTCCTCCCCTCCCACTCCCCCACCCTCCCAATTAGTGCTGTGCCGACCAGAGGCTATTATTATCATGGTGGCAGAAGGTGCAAGAGGTGTGAAGGTTATAGTGGTGGTGGTGGTGGTGGTGGTGGAGGAGGGGTGAGGTGTTGGAGGGGGGATATGGGTGGAGGATTGGGATGGAGGTGGGGGGGGCGGGGGGAGGGGGGGGGGGCTAAAGAGGTGTTGGTAATGAGTTGTTAGGGTTTAGTGGTGGTGGTGATGGTAGTAGTGGTAGTGATGGTGGTAGTGAGAGAGAAGACGGTGGTTGTATTTGTATTTGTATTTATTTTTTTTATCACGTCAGATTTCTCTGTGTGAAATTCGGGCTGCTCTCCCCAGGGAGAGCGCGTCGCTACACTACAGCGCCACCCTTTTTTTTTTTTTTTTTTTTTTTTTTTCCTGCGTGTAGTTTTATTTGTTTTTCCTATCGAAGTGGATTTTTCTACAGAATTTTGCCAGGAACAACCCTTTTGTTGCCGTGGGTTCTTTTACGTGCGCTAAATGCATGCTGCACACGGGACCTCGGTTTATCGTCTCATCCGAATGACTAGCGTCCAGACCACCACTCAAGGTCTAGTGGAGGGGGGGGGGGGGAGAAAATATCGGCGGCTGAACCGTGATTCGAACCAGCGCGCTCAGATTCTCTCGCTTCCAAGGCGGACGCGTTACCTCTAGGCCATCACTCCACTGTGGTTGTGGTTGTGGTTGTGGTGGTTAGGTGGTGTTGATGGAGAAACAGGGGTTGCTGATGTTATCGTTGTCATCATCGTTGTTGTTGTTGTTGTTGTTGTTGTTATTGTTGTTGTATATCTATCTAATCGTTTATTCTAATTGATCTGATTTAATTTCATTACATACGAAATGGAAACTGTATATCTAATCGTTTATTTTAATTGACCTGATTTTAATTTTTATTACATACCAAATGGAAACTGCGCATATATTGGAAAATTGATGTGAAAAAAAAAGACAAAAAAGTATATAAAAAAGAACAAGGAGAAGAAAAAAAAAGAGGTTTTTTTTGTGGGTTTTTTTTCCGGCCAATGATGAAGGCATGTGAAGATCTAAAC
>NC_134906.1:10606275-10608775 GCF_041734735.1 Babylonia areolata | reverse complement strand
TTAGGGTTAGGGTTAGGGTTAGGGTTAGGGTTAGGGTTAGGGTTAGGGTTAGGGTTAGGGTTAGGGTTAGGGTTAGGGTTAGGGTTAGGGTTAGGGTTAGGGTTAGGGTTAGGGTTAGGGTTAGGGTTAGGGTTAGGGTTAGGGTTAGGGTTAGGGTTAGGGTTAGGGTTAGGGTTAGGGTTAGGGTTAGGGTTAGGGTTAGGGTTAGGGTTAGGGTTAGGGTTAGGGTTAGGGTTAGGGTTAGGGTTAGGGTTAGGGTTAGGGTTAGGGTTAGGGTTAGGGTTAGGGTTAGGGTTAGGGTTAGGGTTAGGGTTAGGGTTAGGGTTAGGGTTAGGGTTAGGGTTAGGGTTAGGGTTAGGGTTAGGGTTAGGGTTAGGGTTAGGGTTAGGGTTAGGGTTAGGGTTAGGGTTAGGGTTAGGGTTAGGGTTAGGGTTAGGGTTAGGGTTAGGGTTAGGGTTAGGGTTAGGGTTAGGGTTAGGGTTAGGGTTAGGGTTAGGGTTAGGGTTAGGGTTAGGGTTAGGGTTAGGGTTAGGGTTAGGGTTAGGGTTAGGGTTAGGGTTAGGGTTAGGGTTAGGGTTAGGGTTAGGGTTAGGGTTAGGGTTAGGGTTAGGGTTAGGGTTAGGGTTAGGGTTAGGGTTAGGGTTAGGGTTAGGGTTAGGGTTAGGGTTAGGGTTAGGGTTAGGGTTAGGGTTAGGGTTAGGGTTAGGGTTAGGGTTAGGGTTAGGGTTAGGGTTAGGGTTAGGGTTAGGGTTAGGGTTAGGGTTAGGGTTAGGGTTAGGGTTAGGGTTAGGGTTAGGGTTAGGGTTAGGGTTAGGGTTAGGGTTAGGGTTAGGGTTAGGGTTAGGGTTAGGGTTAGGGTTAGGGTTAGGGTTAGGGTTAGGGTTAGGGTTAGGGTTAGGGTTAGGGTTAGGGTTAGGGTTAGGGTTAGGGTTAGGGTTAGGGTTAGGGTTAGGGTTAGGGTTAGGGTTAGGGTTAGGGTTAGGGTTAGGGTTAGGGTTAGGGTTAGGGTTAGGGTTAGGGTTAGGGTTAGGGTTAGGGTTAGGGTTAGGGTTAGGGTTAGGGTTAGGGTTAGGGTTAGGGTTAGGGTTAGGGTTAGGGTTAGGGTTAGGGTTAGGGTTAGGGTTAGGGTTAGGGTTAGGGTTAGGGTTAGGGTTAGGGTTAGGGTTAGGGTTAGGGTTAGGGTTAGGGTTAGGGTTAGGGTTAGGGTTAGGGTTAGGGTTAGGGTTAGGGTTAGGGTTAGGGTTAGGGTTAGGGTTAGGGTTAGGGTTAGGGTTAGGGTTAGGGTTAGGGTTAGGGTTAGGGTTAGGGTTAGGGTTAGGGTTAGGGTTAGGGTTAGGGTTAGGGTTAGGGTTAGGGTTAGGGTTAGGGTTAGGGTTAGGGTTAGGGTTAGGGTTAGGGTTAGGGTTAGGGTTAGGGTTAGGGTTAGGGTTAGGGTTAGGGTTAGGGTTAGGGTTAGGGTTAGGGTTAGGGTTAGGGTTAGGGTTAGGGTTAGGGTTAGGGTTAGGGTTAGGGTTAGGGTTAGGGTTAGGGTTAGGGTTAGGGTTAGGGTTAGGGTTAGGGTTAGGGTTAGGGTTAGGGTTAGGGTTAGGGTTAGGGTTAGGGTTAGGGTTAGGGTTAGGGTTAGGGTTAGGGTTAGGGTTAGGGTTAGGGTTAGGGTTAGGGTTAGGGTTAGGGTTAGGGTTAGGGTTAGGGTTAGGGTTAGGGTTAGGGTTAGGGTTAGGGTTAGGGTTAGGGTTAGGGTTAGGGTTAGGGTTAGGGTTAGGGTTAGGGTTAGGGTTAGGGTTAGGGTTAGGGTTAGGGTTAGGGTTAGGGTTAGGGTTAGGGTTAGGGTTAGGGTTAGGGTTAGGGTTAGGGTTAGGGTTAGGGTTAGGGTTAGGGTTAGGGTTAGGGTTAGGGTTAGGGTTAGGGTTAGGGTTAGGGTTAGGGTTAGGGTTAGGGTTAGGGTTAGGGTTAGGGTTAGGGTTAGGGTTAGGGTTAGGGTTAGGGTTAGGGTTAGGGTTAGGGTTAGGGTTAGGGTTAGGGTTAGGGTTAGGGTTAGGGTTAGGGTTAGGGTTAGGGTTAGGGTTAGGGTTAGGGTTAGGGTTAGGGTTAGGGTTAGGGTTAGGGTTAGGGTTAGGGTTAGGGTTAGGGTTAGGGTTAGTGTTAGGGTTAGGGTTAGGGTTAGGGTTAGGGTTAGGGTTAGGGTTAGGGTTAGGGTTAGGGTTAGGGTGGGGGGGGAGGCAATTAGTGGTTTAGCTTGATGCCTTTCTATGAATAAGATTTTAGGTAGTTATGGCTCGACCAATACATTTTAAAACAAGTAGATGTGTATGAAAATAATAATAATAAAAGAAAAGGGGGAAGGGGGTGTGGGGGCGGGGGACAGAAAATTTACGTCATATCAGTATGACGTCATTTGTAGATACTGTGATGTGAGGAATTTTTGCTGTTTTTGTCTGTTGTTGTTTTTTCCTTTTGCATTGAAATTAGTGTTGTTCTACTGTTCTTTGCTGGGATATCT
>NC_134906.1:10578775-10583775 GCF_041734735.1 Babylonia areolata | reverse complement strand
GCGATTACGAAATTTATGTCTTTGGCGAAACTGTGTTAAGCAGGTTTTTATTTTTCAGCTATGTGTGTGTGTGTGTGTGTGTGTGTGTGTGTGTGTGTGTGTGTGTGAGTGCGTATTTGTGTGTGCGTGCGCGCGTGTGTGTGTATGTGTGTGTGTGTGTGTGTGCGCGCGCGCGTGTGTATGTGTATGTGTGTGTATTTGTATGTGTGTCTGTGTATGAGTGCGTATTTGTGTGTGTGTGTGTGTGTGTGTGTGTGCGCGCGCGCGCGCGCGCGTACATGTGTGTGTATGTGCGCACGCACGTATATGCGTGTGCCTAAATGCTCGCGCACGCGCACATTCGCTTGCCTATTCCCATGCAGTTCTTCACATGATCAACAAAACAAACACATGACTGCGCTAATCAGTCCAAACTCGCCTCACGGTCGTTTTAAATTTAAAACCGGCATGATGCTTTCGCCTGACAACTAACCATCAACCACAATTATGTTCCGTGATTTGGGGAAGAGAGAGAGAGAGAGAGAGAGAGAGAGAGAGAGAGAAGAAGTGAAGAACATCAGAATGGCTTGCCATCTGGTCGCTGTCCAATCAACGTGTGTCAACAGACTGGAAACCCCCCGACCTCTTGCGGTGAGCGCCAGTGACGCTGTGTGGAGGGGCGTGTCCAGCTGAGTTCTCATCATCACTACCCCCTTCCCCACACCTCTCTGTAACCCCCGCCCCCCTCCTCTACAACCCCCCCCCCCCCGCCCCCCCAGGCCCCCTACAACTCCCCCACTCCCGCGCTCCCGCTCACCCCCTGCCCCCACTCTCCACCTGAACCCCCCGAAAAAAGTCCTGGACAGAGTTTCGTTTAGTTTCCGTTTCTCAAGAAGGCGTCACTGCGCTCTGATAAATCCATATACGCTACACCACATCTGCTAGGCAGAGGCCTGACAGCAGCAGCAGCAGAACCCAACGCGCTTAGTCAGGCCTTGAGTGCGTGCTAATATATTTGTGAACCAATCAGAGTGGGTTTCTTTTTACTTAATTTGGCCCATAATTTTGCCCATAATTTTGCCCTTAATTTTGCCCATAATTTTGCCCATAATTTGGCCCTTAATTTTGCCCATAATTTGGCCCTTAATTTTGGCCCTTAATTTGGCCCATAATTTTGCCCTTAATTTGGCCCATAATTTGGCCCTTAATTTTGCCCTTAATTTTGCTCTTAATTTTGCCCATAATTTTGCCCTTAATTTTGCCCATAATTTGGCCCTTAATTTTGCCCATAATTTGGCCCTTAATTTTGCCCATAATTTTGCCCTTAATTTTGCCCATAATTTTGCCCTTAATTTTGCCCATAATTTTGCCCTTAATTTTGCCCATAATTTGGCCCTTAATTTGGCCCATAATTTGGCCCATAATTTGGCCCTTAATTTGGCCCATAATTTTGCCCTTAATTTGGCCCATAATTTGGCCCATAATTTTGCCCTTAATTTTGCCCATAATTTGGCCCTTAATTTTGCCCATAATTTTGCCCATAATTTGGCCCATAATTTGGCCCTTAATTTTGCCCATAATTTGGCCTTTAATTTTGCCCATAATTTGGCCCATAATTTTGCCCTTAATTTTGCCCATAATTTTGCCCATAATTTTGCCCTTAATTTTGCCCATAATTTTGCCCTTAATTTTGCCCTTAATTTTGCCCATAATTTTGCCCATAATTTTGCCCTTAATTTTGCCCATAATTTTGCCCTTAATTTTGCCCATAATTTTGCCCTTAATTTTGCCCATAATTTTGCCCATAATTTGGCCCTTAATTTTGCCCATAATTTGGCCCTTTCTCCCAAGTTATAACGACCAAGCAAACAGGGCAGCAAAAAGGGGAGCAAAAAATCAAAAAGATAGTATTAAAGTATATTGCCCATTGTCATACAAGGAAATAAGCAATATACTAGAAAGAGACTTTTATAGGTGCTTGAATTCAAGTCTAAAACCTCGTCAGTTGACTCTCTCAGACTTTGGTTTGATTCGCAGACCAATTCTGAGTTTAGCTCTCAGACTATTATCAAATTCATTACGGACCAAGTATTGTTCTAATGTCAAGTGCATATGCTTTAGTAACCTGACAATTGAGCATATAATTTTTCACTGTAGCTTGATGAAGCCTTATGTACACCAAAGTGTGTCTTCACAAGTGACTGAGAACGTTGATGTTTTTGACTTTTTGCATTCA
Source organism: Babylonia areolata (assembly GCF_041734735.1). Lineage (NCBI taxonomy): Eukaryota > Metazoa > Mollusca > Gastropoda > Neogastropoda > Buccinidae > Babylonia > Babylonia areolata. The sequence continues at coordinate 10,581,560 of NC_134906.1, read as the reverse complement.
TTATCAGTTGTTTAGCTTGTCAGTTTGACGACTTCTCTTTTACGAAGTCCTTTAAGTAATTTCCTGTAACTGTATCTAGAGGTGTGTTTTTTTTCTTCCAAATTTCACCCACATTTTTACCCTCATTTGCCCAGTTTCCCCCAACCCTCCATTCATCCACATCTCCCACCCCTTCTAACCGATAATACTCAGATGTATTCATAAATACTTTAACAAAATGTCTTCAATCACCGATATGTGTGACGGGACATTAAACAAAAAATTCCTCCTTCCTTCCAAGTTTGACTGGAAAATCAAACTCAGCGTCTTGTCATTCGGATGAGACGATAAACCGAGGTCCCGTGTGCAGCATGCACTTGGCGCACTGAAAAAGAACCCATGGCAAAACGAGAGTGTTGTCCTCTGGCAAAATTCTGTGGAAGAAATCCACTCTGTTAGGTAAACACAAATATACACCTCATGTGGAGTCATGGCCTGGAGGTAACGCGTTCGCTAAGGAAGCGAGAGAATCTGAGCACTGCTGGTTCGAATCACGGCTCAGTCGCCGATATTTTCTCCCCCTCCACTAGACCTTCAGTGGTGGTCTGGACTCTAATCATTCGGTTGAGACGATAAACCAAGGTCCCGTGTGCAGCATGCACTTAGCGCACGTAAAAGAACCCACGGCAACAATAGGGTTGTTCCTGATAAAATTCTGTAGAAAAATCCACTTTAATAGGAAAAATAAATAAAACTGCACCCAGGAAAAAAAGAAAAGAAAAAAAAAGGTGGCGTTGTAGTGTAGCGACGCGCTCTCTCTTGGGAGACCAGCCCAGAGAAATCTGTTGTGATCAAAAAGAGAAATACGAAATACGAATACAAGCATGCACTCAAGGCCTGATTAAGCGCGTTGGGTTATTGCTGCTGCTGGGCAGGCATCCATTCGCCTAGCAGATGTGGTGTAGCGTATATGGATTGGTCCAAACGGAGTGATGAGAAATTGAAACTGAAACTGAAACTTTAACCTTCCTCAACCGAAAATTTATTTTATTTTATTTATTTTTATTGTTTTTGTTTTTTTTTTTTTCATTTTATTTATTTATTTTATTTTATTTTTTAAATTCTCAAGGCCTGACTAAGCGCGTTGGGTTACGCTGCTGGTCAGGCATCTGCTTCAGTGGCAGATATGGTGTAGCGTATATGGATTTGACCGAACGCAGTGACGCCTCCTTGAGCTACTGATACTGATACTGATACTCAACGGAAGTGTCATGATATCCATTCAGTCACACCTGGCTGGTGTAAGGTAGGAGGAAACTCGGGAGTAAAGTGCACTTTCCCCAAGGCCTTATATATATATATATATATATATTTCTTTCCCAAGGTCACAACACCGCCAAGCCAAAACGGTGCCTCGAGCTCCAGATCAGCGGTGAACACTGGATGGACCCAGCGCCCGATCCGCTACTTTCCTTCCCCACGGGGCCACCGCCCCACCCACCTTTTACATCCTGCTTTGGATTCAGTTCCATTCTCTACGTTCTCACCTCCCCCCCATCCCCCTCCCCCCACACCCCCACACACATATCTATTGAACGTAGCACAGTCCGCCATTATATTGACAGAAAGTAAATGAAGCTGTGCCGACACCTATTCTTTTCTCTCCATCCCCCCCCACCCCCTCCCATCCTCAACCCCCACGTCCCCCCTCTCCCCCTCATCCCCCCCCCTCCCCCCCCCCCCCCCTCCCCACACACACACAAAACAAACACTTTTTCTCAGTCCTATATCTCATTCTCCGAATGCCGTTCTCTTTCTATCAACTCCCATCTTAAGGATGTTACAACACCATTCATTCTCTTTCTATCATCTCCCATCTTAAGGATGTTACAACACCATTCATTCTCTTTCTATCATCTCCCATCTTAAGGATGTTACTACACCATTCCTCTCTCTTTCAACTCCCATCTTAAATGCATTACCATTTTCTTTGTCTCAGCTCCTGTCTTCAGGAGATACCACATCATTCTCTTTCTCTCATATCTCATCTCAAGGATTTTACCATACAATTCTCCCTCTACTACACAACTCCCATCTTAAGGAGATACCATACCATTCTCTTTCCATCACTCCCATCTTAAGAATTTTACCATACCATTATCTTGCTCTCTTATCTCCCATCTTAAGGAGTTACCATACCATTCTCTTTCTCTCAACTCCCATCTTAAGGAGATACCATACCATTCTCTTTCTATCTCAATTCCCATCTTAAGGAGATACCATACCATTCTCTCTCTCTCAACTTCCATCTTAAGGAGATACTATACCATTCTCTCTCTCTCAACTTCCATCTTAAGGAGGTACTATACCATTCTCTCTCTCTCAACTCCCATCTTACGTTACCATTCTCTTTTTCTCAGCTCCAATCTTAAGGAGTTACCACACCATTCTCTTTCTATCGACACCCATCTTAAGGATTTTACCATACCATTCTCTCTCTCTCAACTCCCATCTTAAGGAGTTACCACACCATTCTCTTTCTATCTCAATTCCCATCTTAAGGAGTTACCACACCATTCTTTCTCTCAATTCCCATCTTAAGGAGATACTATACCATTCTCTCTCTCTCTCTCTCTCTCTCTCTCTCTCTCTCTCAACTCCCATCTTAAGGAGGTACTGTACCATTCTCTCTCTCTCAACTCTTATCTAAAGGAGGTACCATACCATTCTCTTTCTACTCAAACCGCACACCTCATCACCAGAATATGCCATTGTTCTAGTTCTGGGCAAACGAACAGTTACGAGA
>NC_134906.1:10566275-10573775 GCF_041734735.1 Babylonia areolata | reverse complement strand
TGGGAATTGAAGGGAGGTTTTGGAATGATATCGTCTAGATTACTTAGGCTGAATAAATTCACTTCGTATTTTCATTATAGTTTGGGCAAGTAAGCAAAAAGTAAAGTTCGGATGATTTTTTTTTTGTTTTTTTTTTGTTTTTTTTGTGGAATTACCATTTATTTCTATTTAGGCCTGTTTTGCATTGTAAAAAAAAAAAAAATCTTTAAAAAAGATATATATAAAAAAGAAGTGAAACCAGTGGTTGGTTAACAATTCTCCATTCTTGAAAAAAAAAAAAAAAAAAAGGACGGGCGCAATAGCCCAGTGGTTAAAGCGTTGGACTTTCAATCTGACGGTTCCGGGTTCGAATCTCGGTATACCCGGGCGCCTGGTGGGTAAAGGCTGGAGAATTTCCGGATCTTCCAGGTCAACATAATTATGTGCAGACCTGCGTAGTGCCTGAAACCCCCTTCGTGTGTATACGCAAGCAGTGGTTTGTGGCGTGCAAAGCAGATCAAATACACACGTTAAAAATCCAGTAATCCATGTCAGCGTTCGGTGGGTTATGGAAACAAGAACATACCTAGTCATAGCACCCCCCTGCCCCCTAAAACGGAGTATGGCTGCCTACATGGCGGGGTAAAAACGGTCATACACGTAAAAGCCCCACTCGTGTACATTTATACGAGTGAACGTGGGAGTTGTAGCCCACGAACGAAGAAGAAGACGAAGAAGAAAACTTTTCGATGTTGAGCATTCTTGATATGATGCCAGCATGCGAAGAATGTCAGGGTATGTTTGAACTGAGAATAGAAATACTAGAAATCATGGGACTGTAACGAATTATGCCACCTTTGAGCCAAACAATTTTTGTTTGATTTCCTGGGCTGAAAAAAAACACACACACAATAAAACAACAACAACAACAAGAGAGGCAAGGCCTTCAAGACTCACTTGTGATAAATTAAGTCCCCTAGCATTAATTACAGAGTAATTTCCCTTTTTTACTATCTGCACCAAAACGTTTGCAAAATAAATAAAAATTCCATGCTTAGCAAAAGAAGTTCCTGTTTGAACAAAAAATGATAATAATGACTCCTCTTGTTGTTGTGTCAGAATAAGAGGTCAAAGTGTCAAGTTTAGAGAATACAAAAAAATATAAATATAACAGTAAATGCAGTTTGCATATAATTAGGCTTCTTTTTTTAAATTTTTTTTTTTGTGCCCATCCCAGAGGTGCAATATTGTTTTAAACAAGATGACTAGAAAAAACTGAATTTTTCCTATTTTTATGCCAAATTTGGTGTCAACTGACAAAGTATTTGCAGAGAAAATGTCAGTGTTAAAGTTTACCACGGACACACATACACACAGACACACGGACACACACACACACACACACACACACACAGAGAGAGAGAGAGAGAGAGAGAGAGAGAGAGAGAGAGAAAGAGAGAGAGAGAGAGAGAGAGAGAGAGAGAGACAACCGAACACCGGGTTAAAACATAGACTCACTTTGTTTACACAAGTGAGTCAAAAAACGAAAGAAGTAATGTTAACAACGCACGGTGTTTCCCAAATCATCCCAGAACCACGCGAATATAAGATGTTGCGAATTTTACACAAGCCTGCTCGTATATACATTCGGACGAACGTGGGACTTACATCTTACGAAGTCAGAAGAAGAAACAACAACAACAATAACAACGACAAGAAAGAAGAAGAAGAACAACAACAACAACAATAACAACAACAAGGGGGGGGGGGAGGAGGAAAAGGAAGAAGAAGAAGGACGAGAAGAAGGACGAGGATGAGAAGAAGAAGAAGAAGGAGGACGAGGATGAGAAGAAGAAGAAGGAGGACGAGGATGAGAAGAAGAAGAAGGAGGACGAGGATGAGAAGAAGAAGAAGAAGGAGGAGGAGAAGGATGAGAAGAAGAAGAAGAAGAAGGACGAGGATGAGAAGAAGAAGAAGAAGGACGAGGAGGAGAAGAAGAAGAAGAAGGACGAGGATGAGAAGAAGAAGAAGAAGGAGGATGAGAAGAAGAAGAAGGACGAGGAAGAGAAGAAGGAGGACGAGGAGAAGAAGAAGAAGAAGAAGAAGGACGAGGAGGAGAAGAAGAAGAAGAAGGACGAGGAGGAGAAGAAGAAGAAGGACGAGGATGAGAAGAAGAAGAAGAAGAAGGACGAGGAGGAGAAGAAGAAGAAGGACGAGGAGGAGAAGAAGAAGAAGGACGAGGATGAGAAGAAGAAGAAGGACGAAGGTGAGAAGAAGAAGAAGGACGAAGATGAGAAGAAGAAGAAGAAGAAGAAGGAAGAGAAGAAGAAGAAAGAGGAGGATGAGAAGAAGAAGAAGGAGGACGAGGAAGAGAAGAAGAAGGAGGACGAGGATGAGAAGAAGAAGAAGGAGGACGAGGAAGAGAAGAAGAAGAAAGACGAGGATGAGAAGAAGAAGAAGGACGAGGATGAGGAGAAGAAGAAGAAGAAGTAGAAGTAGAAGAAGAAGAAGAAGAAGAAGAAGAAGAAGAAGAATGAGAAGAAGAAGAAGGACGAGGACGAGGAGAAGAAGAAGCAGGAGAAGGAAAAGAAGAAGAACAAGAACAAGAGCAAGAAGATCAAGAAGAAGAAGGAGGAGGAGGAGGAGGAGGAGGAGGAGAAGTAATGATGGTAGAAGAACTAGAACAATAAGAACCAGAACCAATAGACTGGAGATGCCTAAAATATCAACCGATGACTGCGCCAGGGAGCTAAAAAAAAAAAAAAAAAAAAAAAAAAAAAAAATCCTCGTATACTCCTACTATTATCGTCTTCTGCCTACACACACTGTCACGAGGAAAACCTGAACTGTCGATAATTATTTCTCCTTCTGACAGATCACGGATTGAGGAAGACGAGAAAAGAACGCGAAAGATCGGAAAGACGGGTTGGTATATAGGTAGATGGATAGATAGATAGATTGACAAATAGCTCTGAAGAAGTCAGATTGGTAGTGTTTACGTCAGTGTCGTTGTTAGTCGTCTTTTGACGAATGTTGCGGTCTTTTAACTGAGAGAAAACCTAGAGCGAGTGATGTGATGGCCTAGAGTGGAGTGATGGCCTAGAGGTAACGCGTCCGCCTAGGAAGCGAGAGAATCTGAGCGCAGCTGGTTCGAATCATGGCTCAGCCGCCGATATTTTCTCCACCTCCACTAGACCTTGAGTGGTAGTCTGGACGCTAGTCATTCGGATGAGACGATAAACCGAGGTCCCGTGTGCAGCACGCACTTAGCGCACGTAAAAGAACCCACGGCAACAAAAGGGTTGTTCCTGGCAAAATTCTGTAGAAAATAAAACTGTCACGCAGGGGGAAAAAAAAAAAAAATGGGTGGCGCTGTAGTATAGCGACGCGCTCTCCCTGGGGAGACCAGCCCGAATTTCACACAGAGAAATCTGTTGTGATAAAAAGAAATACAAAATACAAAAAATACAAATACAAAATAGAGCGTATTATTTCTATTCTCAGCGCCCGACTTATTTTGTGTCCTCACTCCATTCCTACTTGTTGTTGTTGTTGTTGTTGTTGTTGTTGTTGTTGTTGTTGTTGTATGTTTGGGTATTCCTTTTTCTGTTTCTTTTGTTGATGTCTGTCTGTCTCTCTGGTCTGTCTGTCTCTCGTTTTCTCTCTCGTTTTTCATTTTCCTTTCTTCTCTCTCTCTCTCTGTCTCTGTTCCTTTTGTGTTTGTTGTTTGCTATGTTTCTTCTTCTTCTTCTTCTTCTTCACACACACACACACACACACACACACACACACAAACACCCCTCCCCCCCCCCACACACACAAACACCCACTCACACACACACACACAAACACCCCCCCCACCCCCCCCCCCCCACACACACACATACACAAACACCCACTCACACACACACACACGCACGCACACACACGTCCATGCCCACCCATTCCCCAGGTCCCCCACACAGACATCGTTGACATCACCACAACCACAAACAACAACATCACCACCACCACAAACAACAACATCACCACCACCACAAACAACAACAACATCACCACCACCACAAACAACATCACCACCACCACAAACAACAACAACATCACCACCACCACAAACAACATCACCACCACCACAAACAACAACAACATCACCACCACCACAAACAACAACATCACCACCACCACAAACAACATCACCACCACAAACAACAACAACATCACCACCACCACAAACAACAACAACATCACCACCACCACAAACAACAACAACATCACCACCACCACAAACAACAACAACATCACCACCACCACAAACAACATCACCACCACCACAAACAACAACAACATCACCACCACCACAAACAACAACAACATCACCACCACCACAAACAACAACATCACCACCACCACAAACAACAACAACATCACCACCACCACAAACAACAACATCACCACCACCACAAACAACAACAACATCACCACCACCACAAACAACAACATCACCACCACCACAAACAACAACAACATCACCACCACCACAAACAACAACAACATCACCACCACAAACAACATCACCACCACCACAAACAACAACAACATCACCACCACAAACAACATCACCACCACCACAAACAACAACAACATCACCACCACCACAAACAACATCACCACCACCACAAACAACAACAACATCACCACCACAAACAACATCACCACCACCACAAACAACAACAACATCACCACCACAAACAACATCACCACCACCACAAACAACAACAACATCACCACCACCACAAACAACATCACCACCACCACAAACAACAACAACATCACCACCACCACAAACAACAACAACATCACCACCACCACAAACAACATCACCACCACCACAAACAACATCACCACCACCACAAACAACAACAACATCACCACCACAAACAACAACAACATCACCACCACAAACAACAACAACATCACCACCACCACAAACAACATCACCACCACCACAAACAACAACAACATCACCACCACCACAAACAACAACATCACCACAACCACAAACAACAACATCACCACAACCACAAACAACAACATCACCACAAACAACAACAACATCATCACCACCACAAACAACATCACCACCACCACAAACAACAACATCACCACCACCACAAACAACAACATCACCACCATCACAAACAACAACAACATCACCACCACCACAAACAACAACAACATCACCACCACCACAAACAACAACAACATCACCACCATCACAAACAACAACATCACCACCACCATAAACAACAACATCACCACCACCACAAACAACATCACCACCACCACAAACAACAACAACATCACCACCACCACAAACAACAACAACATCACCACCACCACAAACAACAACAACATCACCACCACCACAAACAACAACATCACCACCACCACAAACAACAACATCACCACCACCACAAACAACAACATCACCACCACCACAAACACCAACATCACCACCACCACAAACAACAACATCACCAATACCAACAACACTGTTACTACTGCTACCACCACCACCACCACCAACAACAACAACAACAACATCACCAACACCAACAACAACAACACCAATAGCAAAAACAACACTATCAATGCTGCTACCACCACCACGACCAACAATTAAAACATCAGCACCATCATCACCACCACCACCAACACCACCGTCACCACCATCACCACCACCACCACAAATAACAACACCACCACCACAAATAACAACACCACCACCATCACCACCACCACCACCACCATCACCACCACCACCACCACCACCATAACAACAACACCGCCACTATCACCACCACCACTACCACCACCACCACAAACAACAACACCACCACCACCAACAACATCAACACAACCACTACCACCAACACCACCACCAACAACAGCTAAACACCAACACCAACACCAACAACAACACCAACACCAACAACATCAACACAAGCAATGCCAACACCAACAACACCAAAAACCAACACCAACACCAACAACAACACCAACACCACCAATAACACCACCACCAACAACAATAACAACACCAACACCAACAACACCACTACCAACAACAACACCAACAACAACATCAACAACAACAACAACACCAACAACAACACCAACAACACCAACACCACCAGCAATACCAACAACCCCAACACCAGCAACACCAACAGCAGCAACACCAACGCCAACAACACCAACTCCACCACCAACAACAACACCAACAACACCAACAGCAGCAACACCAACGCCAACAACACCACCACCACCAACAATAACAACACCATCACCAACAACAACACCAACAACACCAACACCACCAACACCACCACCAACAACAACACCAACACCAACAACACCACCACCAACAACAACACCAACACCAACACCACCACCACCAACACAAACACCAACACCACCAACACCAACAACAACACCAACACCACCAGCAATACCAACAACCCCAACACCAGCAATACCAACACCAACAACCCCAACACCAGCAACACCACCAACACCAACACCACCACCACCACCAACAACACCAACACCAACACTACCAACAACACCAACACCAACAACACCACCACCAACAACAACACCAACACCAACAACACTAACACCAACAACACTAACACCAACAACACTAACACCAGCAACACCAACACCAGCAATACCAACACCAACAACAGCAACACCAACACCAACAACACCAACACCAACAACACCAACACCAACAACACCAACACCAACACCACCAACACCAACAACACCAACACCAACACCAACACCACCAACACCAACACCACCAACACCAACAACACCAACACCAACAACACCAACACCAACACCACCAACACCAACAACACCAACACCAACAACACCACCACCAACAACAACACCAACACCAACACCACCACCAACAACACCACCACCAACAACACAAACACCAACAATAACAACACCAACACCAACACCACCAACACCAACAACACCAACACCAACAACACCACCACCAACAACACCAACAACAACACCACCACCACCAACAATAACAACACCAACACCAACACCACCAACACCAACACCACCAACACCAACAACAACACCAACACAAACACAAACACCACCACTAACACTAACACCAATAACAACACCAACACCAACAACACCACCAACAACACCACCACCACCACCACCAACACCAACTCCAAAAAAAAAAAAAAAACCAACAAAAAACCTGGAAACCAAAAACCCAAACCCCACACGATCACTCTTCCAGCTGACAGTGAGTAGTCTCCCAGAGTCATCTCCCCTGCCCCCTTGATCAGCGCCACCTCGGACCGCACGTGCTCCTGCTATCGCCAGGCCGGGGTCAAAACGAGGCTGTATGCGTCAGCACGTTGCGACAACAATCACGAGCAAACGAAAGCTCGTCTGGAATTTGTTCAAATTTCACTG
>NC_134906.1:10553775-10561275 GCF_041734735.1 Babylonia areolata | reverse complement strand
GCAGACCTGCTAGTGCCTGAACCCCCTTCGTGTGTATATGCAAGCAGAAGATCAAATGCGCACGTTAAAGATCCTGTAATCCATGTCAGCGTTCGGTGGGTTATGGGGAAACAAGAACATACCCAGCTTGCACACCCCCGAAAGCGGAGTATGGCTGCCTACATGGCGGGGTAAAAACGGTCATACACGTAAAAGCCCACTCGTGTGCATACGAGTGAACGTGGGGGTTGCAGCCCACGAACGAAGAAGAAGAAGAAGAAAGGGTTGGGTCATTCAGACACCCACTGGACATCCGAGGGGTCTGTGTAGAAGAAGAAGAAAGGGGTGGATGGAAGAGGGTGTGGCCGCACCAGCCAAGTGATTAAAGCGTTGGACTTTCTTTCGATCTGAGTGTACCAGGTTCGAAATCCAGGGGTTACGGGCGACGCTTTATGGGTCAAGGATGATGACGGGGAGGGGGGGGGGGGGGGGGGGGGAGAGAAAGAGAAAGATGGAGAGGGAGGGATTGCGCGGGGATCTACCCTTGCCAGTGAACATGACACTCACCTTCTCCGTATCCCGCGCTTTAACTCTTTCACCTACCAAACTCGCATTTATGCACAGGCGTAGTAGAGGACCCATGTCACTGAAAGGTGACCATTCATTGGTCTGTTATCCATGAACCTTAGTACTGCTCTTAATGTTCGGTGGTAGGATAAGCCATATTTTCTATACATCGCAAGGGGGGAATCCTCAGCTGTTCTTAGCCACTGTCTTTTCTGTGTTTATACCACAAGGGAATTTTGTACTCTAAATTGACTGGCAGTGAAAGGGTTAATAATTATTAATACCAAAACCGCGGGCCAACGCTCATTCTATTTCCAGGCCCCGTCCTCGTGGTATTAATAAGCTCCCTCTTTCCCTCCGCAGTTCAGTTTTTCTCTTGTCATCCTTCAAATCTTCTCTTAATTTAACTCTCTCCATACGAACGGCGAAAGAGACGACGTTAACAGCGTTTCACCCCAATTACCACCATCAAAATATTACAAGCGGAACGCTCTTACACTGAAGACGGTGAATGTTGACAAAGAATACCACAGTTCTGACGACGGAAGCTAAAGGTTGGGCCATTCAGACACCCACTGGACATCCGAGGGATCTGTGTAGAGGAGAAGAGAGGACTGGCCGTACTGAGTGAGTTAAAACTACTCCGCTTTTCACATCCTGATTGGCATAGATCTCTTTTTTCCTTCCTCTCCACTTTGTGTGTCCCTTCTGCGTCACTGTTGTGTGCGTGACAAGAGAATGGCAAAATCGTGGTGGAAGTGGTGACTGCCCTTGATGCCTGTGCTGTTTCGTCACGGTCCCAGTACACTTGTCATATATATATATATATATATATATATATTTTTTTTTTTAAAGCGCTTAGCGCTTTGGTAAATGCCCACTATTACTGTTATTATTATCATTTTTAATTTTTTTTTTTTTTTTTTTTTTTTTTTTTTTTTAGTATTTGTTTTTCTATTTATCACAACAGATTTCTCGGTGTGAAATTCGGGCTGCTCTCCCCAGGGAGAATGCGTCGCTATACTACAGCGCCACCCTTTTTTTTTTCTTTTTATTTCCTGCGTGCAGTTTTATTTGTTTTTCCTATCGAAGTGGATTTTTCTACAGAATTTTGCCAGGAACAACCCTTTTGTTGCCGTGGGTTCTTTTACGTGCGCTAAGTGCATGCTGCACACGGGACCTCGGTTTATCGTTTCATCCGAATGACTAGCCTCCAGACCACCACTCAAGGTCTAGTGGAGGGGGAGAAAATATCGGCGGCTGAGCCGTGATTCGAACCAGGGCGTTCAGATTCTCTCGCTTCCTAGGCGGACGCGTTACCTCTAGGCCATCACTCCACTTTGAGTAGTAGTAGTAGTAGTAGTAGTACTAGTAGCAGCAGTAGTAATCATGCGCAGAAATGCTGGTAGTCAGACCTGAACCCGCTCCGTTCGTATGTGGACAAGGACAGGCAGCATGCAGAAGATTAACTCACTCAGTACGGCCAGTCCTCTCTTCTCCTCTACACAGACCCCTCGGATGTCCAGTGGGTGTCTGAATGACCCAACCTTTAGCTTCCGTCGTAAGAATTGTGGTGTTCTTTGTCAACATTCACGTCTTCAGTATAAGAGCCTTCCTCTTGCAATATTTTGATGATGGTGATTGGGGTGAAACGCTGTTAACGTCGTCTCTTTCGCCGTTCGTATGGAGAGAGTTAAAATGAATGCTCATGTTAAAGATCCCAGTGATCTCTGTCAGCATTCGGTCAGTGGTTTGTTAGTGGGAAGCAAGAACATAAAATCATCCAGCATCAGTGCTAACCCCCCACACCCCTTCCCCTCCCTCCCGAAAACGAGGTATGGCTACCTACGTGGCGGGCTAAAAATGGTCATGACTGTAAAAAAACAACCAACAATAACAAAACAAAACAAAACATACAAAAAAACCCAGCAACAACAAAACAAAAAACTCAACCCTGATAGATATCAAGATTACAGATTACAGAATACTTTATGATCTCAACAAGAGAAAGTCATTTGTGGTGTAAAAGACATAAACAATACACGGAAATCACAGTCATTCAAAATATATACATAAAACACATAAAACATTTTGATGGCAACCCATGCGTACAATAAACAATCACAGTAGATAACAACAACAACAACAACAACAACAACAACTCCTCCTCCTCCTGCGTTCACTCACATGCACACGAATGTGCTTTTACGTGTATGACCGTTTTTACCCCGCCATGTAGGCAGCCATACTCCGTTTTCGGGGGGGTGCATGCTGGGTATGTTCTTGTTTCCATAACCCACCGAACGCTGACATGGATTACAGGATCTTTAACGTGCATATTTGATCTTCTGCTTGCATATACACACGAAGGGGGTTCAGGCACTAGCAGGTCTGCACATATGTTGACCTGGGAGATCGTAAAAATCTCCACCCTTTACCCACCAGGCGCCGTCACCGTGATTCGAACCCGGGACCCTCAGATTGACAGTCCAACGCTTTAACCACTCGGCTATATCGCCCGTCAACAACAACAACAATAACAACAACAACAGAAACCTTTAAAAGGTAACAGAGTAAATCATACATACATCATCACAGCCATACATGTGCAATACAAAATCAATTAAAGAGATATGAATAAAACAGGCATGAAATAGCATACTAAAAGTAGACATAAGACATAAAAAGATTATAGTAACAATGCAATTCAACAATACTTTGATTTAAGATGTCACATTCCACAAACACACACTCTGGCATACTTAAAAAGATTTTTTTTTTTTTTTTAATCACAGATCTGATTATCAATTATTGCTGTTTAATAGCTGAACTGAGGTTGGTATAAAGCTGCATTTGGTTCTGAGAGTGTGGAGAGAAAAGAGAGATTGACTGGAGAGAGAGACAGAGACAGAGAGAGAGAGAGAGAAAGAGCGTATGGATAGGAAGAGAGAGAGAGAGTGAGAGATTACTAGACAAGGAACTTATAGCAAACGAACGCAGAAGAGAGGGTGCAGTGAAGGGAGGGGGGGAGGGGAGAAGGGGGGGTGGGGGGTGGGGGGCTAGGACGCGAGGGAGGGGGGAGAAGAAGGGAAGGGAAGGGGATTGGGGGGTGGGGGTGGGCAGGAAGGACAGAAGGACGTGATTGTTATCATGAGTCAACAACAGACGTGTCTGTTGTCTCTAAGTTCACTTTAATAATTAAAAAAAAAAAAAAAAATCATTCAGTGGTGGAGTTAACAAATCGATTTGTCTAATAATATGATCATTCTGAATCACACATTATTATGCACTTACGCTCATACACGCAGACGTACTGTAGGTACGCACGTACGCACACATGCACCCACACTTGTGTGTCAGTGTTTGCGTGCGAACACACGCGCGCGCGCGCGTGTGTGTGTGTGTGTGTGTGTGACTGTGTGTGGGCGTGTGTGAATGAGAGAGTAAGAGAGAAAGAGAGAGAGAGAGAGAGAGTGGAGAGAGAGAGAGCGTGTGGAGAGGAAGACAGAGAGAGTGTGTGAGTGTGTGTGTGTGTGCGTGCGTGTGTGTGCCAATGGAGAGAAAGAGAGAGTAGAGAGAGAGAGAGAGACAGAGAGCGTATGGATACGAAAAGAGAGTGGAGAGGGGGAGTGAGAATGGAGTGAGAGAGAGTGTGGAGAGAAAAGAGAGATTGACTGGAGAGAGAGAGAGAGACAGAGACACGGAGAGAGAGAGTGTTTGTGTGTATGGAGAGAAAGAGAGAGTAGAGAGAGAGAGTGAGAGAGAGTGTGGAGAGAGAAAAGAGAGATTGACTGGAGAGAGAGAGAGACACCTGCGTGTCAGTGTTTGCATGCGCACGCGCGCGCGCGCGCGCGTGTGTGTGTGTGTGTGACTGTATGTGTGTGGGCGTGTGTGAATGAGAGAGAAAGAGAGAGAAAGAGAGAGAGAGAGTGGAGAGAGAGAGAGCGTATGGATAGGAAGAGAGAGAGAGAGAGAGTGTGTGTGTGTGGAGAGAGAAAAAGAGAGACTGACTGGAGAGAGACAGACAGACAGACAGAGAGAGAGAGACAGAGAGAGAGCGTATGGATAGGAGGATAGAGAGGGGGAGTGAGAGTGGAGTGAGAGAGAGTGTGGAGAGAAAAGAGAGATGTACTGGAGAGAGACAGAGACAGAGACACGGAGAGAGAGACAGAGACAGAAACAGAGAGAGTGGATGGTGGAAAGGCTGTCAGGAAGGAGGTGGTGATTGGCAGGGGGGGATGGAGGTGGGGGGTTAGGGGGAGGGAGGCAGAGTCTGAAACGAAATGTATCCGTCTTCGTACATTGCTGTTCCAAGACCTTTTTTTTTAATCAGCCAGTAAACAAGTCATTATGTCACGTTTCTGCGCCATGCCTTACTCAGTTGGCGCCCTTTGCCTTGGTTTTCCTTATTATTGCTTTCTTTCTTTCTTTTCTTTCTTTGCTTTTCTTTCCTCTTCTCTCCCCACCCCACCCCCCCTCCCCCCGCAACCCCCCTCTTCCCCCCCCCCTCAGCCCCCCCCCCCCCCCCCCGCCCCCCCCCCTTCCCTTTGCAAGCTAGTTTGACTGAATAATTGAAACTCAGGGGGCGATTCAGGCTGGTAATTGGGTTCGACCCGACTGACTCTCTTTTCTCCACCACTCGACACAGGCTAATTAGCTCGTGTTGGTTCGCTTTTCGTCAGTTCTGCGCCGCCGTCGCCGCGGCGGGCGGAGACGTGACTCTCCCTCCCTCCCTTCCTCCCTCCTCCCTCCTTCCCCCTCCCTACGCCTCTACCACTGTCACTCACTACCAACCACCCACCCCACCCTTATATCCCCCCCACCCCCCGACCCCCCCGACCCCCACACACACTCCACCCCCAGCCTTGCAACTCTGTTGTTGTCATCCATCCTATCCTTCTTTTCTCGTCCAATTCGTTATTATCTGCTCGCTTTCACTTTCCACCATCCACCCCCTTCCACCCCCTTTTACCCCCTCTCGGTAATGAAGCCATGGATTTCCTATAGCCTAATCACCCCTCTGTCCTCTTAATGGATCCGACCCGAGCGGTAGTTATTGACACATTCTGCGCCGCTGATTGGCTGACCGGAAGCCATTAGGCGGTCCATTCAAGGCGAGAGGGGGTAGTAGGAGGGGGGGGGGTACGTGTCCGCGAGAAGGGGAGGCCGGGTGGAGGGGGAGGGGGGGGAGGGGGAGCAAAGCAGCAGCAGGCAAAACTAATGAGGCAAGTTCTTTCTCCTGTCTCTCTCTCTCTCTCTCTCTCTCTCTCTCTCTGTTTTCTCCTCGGCCGCCGCGTCTCGTCAAATGACGAGCCGAGAGTTGGGAGAGGGGGGGGGATGTGGGGGGGTTGGTGTGGGGGTGGGGGTGGGGTGGGGGGGTCGGGTGCGTGTGTTTGGGGGTGGATGTGGGGTGGTGGCCGCCACATGACACCACCCAGCAGACGGGAAAACAACAACAACAACAACAGCAACAACAAAATCTATGACATAAACAAACAAAAACGAAACAAAACAATTCCTCACCCAATCATTACCAACAAAATCGATAAAAAAAATTATTAAAAAAAAAATCGAGATGCACAATTCTGTTTTCGCCCCCTCTCACTACACTACCCTACCCTACACACACACACACACACACACACACACACACACACACACCAAAAACAAAAAACAACAAACAAATGACAACCCAAAACAAGCAGACAACCAAAAAAACTACAGCAACAAACATACACACAAAAGAACTTAAAACATCTCAAGCCCAGTATAGGACACTCACCACCTGAGCAGCGATACAAATCTCAACGCTCTGTCCACACTCCAAACAAACAAACAAACAAAAAAAAAAAACCCAAAACCCACCACCCCTAAACGCCGTCTGAAAGCCGCGACCTCCACATCGGACAGACGACAGTTTCAGTTTCACTTTCTCAAGGAGGCGTCACTGCGTTCGGACAAATCCATACACGCTACACCACATCTGTTGAGCAGATGCCTGACCAGCAGCATAACCCAACGCGCTTCGTCAGGCCTTGAGTGCATGCTTACATATTTGTGTACCTATGAAAGTGGATTTCATTTTACGTAATTTCGCCAGAGGACAACACTCTCGTTGCCATTGGGTTCTTTTTCAGTGCGCCAAGTGCGTGCTGCACACGGGACCTCGGTTTATCGTCTCATCCGAAAGACTAGACGCTCGGTTTGATTTTCCAGTCAAACTTAGGAGAAAGGGCGAGAGCGGGATTCGAACCCACACCCTCACGGACTCTCTGTATTGGCAGCTGAGCGTCTTAACCATTCTGCCACCTTCCTCCACAAAAAAAATTGTGTGGCCCACATGGGGGTCGAACCCACGACCTCCGCGTTATCAGCACGGCGCTCTAACCAACTGAGCTAATGGGCCTCCACGACGACAGACACGACGACTGATGATGTGGCGTGTTGCTGTGCATGCAATGTTCGTTCGCTCGTGGTCTCTGTCTGCATGTGTGTGTATGAGTGTGTGTGTGGCGCTGACATGTGGCGACGGAACCGGGAACACAAAGCAGACTGGCGTAAATCACCACAGCGTGCCTCCCTCCTTCACCCCTCCAGCCCCCCCCCCCCCATCCGCCCTCTGTCGCCTTGCCCCGTACCGTGTGTGTGAGTGAGTGAGTGTGTGTGTGTGTGTCTGCTGTATTGCGCTGCTGCTGCTGCCCTGCATCTAAAACATAACCCCGCTGCTGTGTGCCTACACGACGAGTGTCTGTGTGTGTGTGTGTGTGAGTTGCTGGCTGGAGCGGCAAGCAGACGACTGACTGACAGACTCTCCCAGTCAAGTCAGTGGCGAGAGCGGGTCGGTCCTCTTTTCGAAGCCAAGCGGGATGCTATTTTTCACTGCTCCTTCCCGCGTGGCGCTAACATCCTCCTCAACAGCAGCAGTCTTCGTTGTGGGAGCAGTGCATTGGATTT
>NC_134906.1:10546275-10548775 GCF_041734735.1 Babylonia areolata | reverse complement strand
GAGAGAGAGAGAGAATGTGAGAGAGAGAGAGAGAGAGAGAGAGAGAATGTGAGAGAGAGAGAGAGAGAGAGTTTGTGTGTGTGTGAGTGTTTGTGAGAGAGAGAGTGTGTGTGTGTGAGAGAGAGAAAGAGAGCGAGAGAGAGAAAGTGTGAGAGAGAGAGAGAGAGAGAGAGAGAGAGAGAGAGAACGTGATCACATACATCACCAACACCCCCAGCCCCCTTTCTTTGTATAATGTCTGTCTTTCTGACAAAGCAGTTAAAACAACAACAGCAGCAGCAACAGCAAGACTTATAAGACCAAGCTCAAAGCGTTTCACAAAATCGTGGTCATTCGCACAACAGGCTGCCCACCTGGTTAGAGCCGACTGACAGCCGCCACTGGGCGCTCATCACTCGTTTCCTGTGTTAGTCAATCAAGGTTTCAGTCACGCAAACATTTACTCATACCTGTAGACTTGTAACACTTTACGTTTATTCACCCCGCCATACAGGCAGCCATACTCCGTTTTCGGGGGTGTTCACAACCCACCGAACGCTGGAATTGGACTACAGGATCTTTAACGTGCATATTTTGGTGTTCTGCGTGCGTATACGTATACACACGAAGGGGGTTTCAGGCACTAAGTAGGTCTGCACGTGGGAGATCGGGAAAAATTTTAAAATCTCCACCCCTTTATCCACCAGGCGCTGTTACCGAGACTCGAACCCGGGGGACCATCGGTTTGAAAGTCTAACGCTTTAACCACTGGGCTGCTGCGCGCGCCCGTTAAGGTTCATCAGCAGCCCAAGACGTTTGAGGTATGATGAGTAGGGTCTCTGCCACTGACGCACGAGAGATCCGCTTCACACCTGCTGCTGCATTGCGTCTGCTTTCATTTCAACCTGAGTGTAATCGGCAGAGGGATTTTAATTTCAAGTCCGTGACTGCAGTTTTTGTTGTTGTTGTTTGTTTGTTTGTTGTTGTTGTTTTTGTTTGTTTAGATATTTATTATATGTATTTTACGACCTTCTCACGTCACAATGACAGGGTAGGGTTACGGTTATCATTAACCATCCCCCCCAACCACCACCCCCCAAAAAAAATCAAACAAAAACCAACCAAACAAAAAAAGAACAAGAAAGAAAAATTGCGACCAAGGATTAATCACGAATTTGTTATAATCTCGAGAGCTAGTCGAGGGCCGTTGGAAAGTAATTAATTATTTGAGCACACACACACACACACACACACACACACACACACACACACACACACACACACACACACACACACTGCTCTGGTTGGTTTTGAATAAGTAAGTCTTTTAATCAGAACACGTGCGTGAAGTACAACATTTATAAATGACAGAGCAGGAACACGCACACACGCGCGCGCGCGCAAAAAACACACACGCACACACATACACACGCACACACACACATATATATATATACACACAGATAAATCTCTAAATATAGATAGAAAGATAGATATACATGTAGGCCACACCACATATATTAACTCTCTCCATACGAAGGGCGAAAGAGACGACGTTAACAGCGTTTCACCCCAATTACCATCATCAAAATATTGCAAGCGGAACGCTCTTATACTGAAGACGTGAATGTTGACAAAGAATGCCACAGTTCTGACGACGGAAGCTAAAGGTTGGGTCATTCAGACATCCACTGGACATCCGAGGGGTCTGTGTAGAGGAGAAGAGAGGACTGGCCGTACTGAGTGAGTTAAAGCAGATGCCTGACAGCAGCATGCATGATCCGACGCCCGAAGCAGGCCTTGGTGCATGGCAGACATGTGTACAGACAAAAAAAAAAAAAGAGTGGATTTCTTCCACACAGTTTTGCCAGAGGACAGCATTTATGTTGGGGCTCCTCATTCGGTGCGACAGGGACGTTACTTTAGCAACACGGAGACCTCTGTTTATCGTCTCGTCAAAATGACTTAGATGTACTCAGTTTGATTTTTGACTCACTTGTGTAAATAAAGTGAGTCTATGTTTTAACCCGGTGTTCGGTTGTCTGTGTGTCTGTGTGTGTGTGTGTGTGTGTGTGTGTGTGTGTGTCTGTGTGTCCGTGGTAAACTTTAACATTGCCATTTTCTCTGCAAATACTTTGTCAGTTGACACCAAATTTGGCATAAAAATGGGAAAAATTCAGTTCTTTCCAGTCATCTTGTTTAAAACAATATTGCACCTCTGGGATAGGCACAAATTTTTTTTTTTTTAAAAGAAGCCTAATTATATGCAAACTGCATTTACTGTTATATTTATATTTTTTGTATTCTCTAAACTTGGCACTTTGACCTCTTATTCTGACACAACAACAAGAGGAGTCATTATTATCATTTTTTTTGTTCAAACAGGAACTTCTTTTGCTAAGCATGGAATTTTTATTTATTTTGCAAACGTTTTGGTGCAGATACTAAAAAAAAAGGAAATTACTCTGTAATTAATGCTAGGGGACTTAATTTATCAAAAGTGAGTCTTGAAGGCCTTGCC
>NC_134906.1:10526275-10533775 GCF_041734735.1 Babylonia areolata | reverse complement strand
CCAGGGGAGAACACGTTGCCACAGTGTGTGTGTGTGTTGCGGGGGGTGGTGGGGGTGGGGGGGGTGGGGGTGGGGGGGTTCAGATCCGTTGGTTGACAGGTCGGAAGATAATCATCTCTAAATTGATATCCCCCAGTGCCATTCTATTCTTTATATATATATATATATATATATATATATATATATATATAATATATATATATATATATATATATATATATATATATATTGCATTGTATTGCTATTGTATTGCGTTGCATTGCATTGTATTGCATTGCTTTGTATTGTATTGTATTGGCATTGTTATTGTATTGTATTTCATTGCGTTGCATTGCATTGCATTGTATTGCGTTGCATTGCATTGTATTGCATTGCTTTGTATTGTATTGTATTGGCATTGTTATTGTATTGTATTTCATTGCATTGCATTGTATTGCTATTGTATTGCGTTGCATTGCATTGTATTGCATTGCTTTGTATTGTATTGTATTGGCATTGTTATTGTATTGTATTTCATTGCATTGCATTGTATTGCTATTGTATTAGTATTGCTATTGTATTGTGTGTTGTATTGTGTTGTTAGTTTTTCATATGCTAGTTTCGGTTGTTGCTCACCCAGGGGAGAACACGTTGCCACAGTGTGTGTGTGTGTGTTGCGGGGGGTTGTGGGGGTGGGGGGGGGTGGGGTGGGGGGTTCAAATCCGTTGGTTGACAGGTCGGAAGATAATCATCTCTAAATTGATATCCCGCAGTGCCATTCTATTCTTTATATATATAATGAGATGAAATCCTCCCCCTTTTTTTTTTTTTTTAATCTACATTGGTAATATTTCCCACACACATTGTCATAAGCCCGTTTCACGGAGCTTCGTTGTTGTAACGGAAAGCTTACTCTGCATGCTTTAAAACACACACACACACACACACACACACACACACACACACACAGCACACACAGCACACACACACACACACACACACAGGCACGCACACACACACACACACACACACACACACACACACAGCACACACACACACACACACACACACACACAGCACACACACACACACACACACACACACAGCACACACACACACACACACACACACACACACACACACACACACACAGCACACACACACACACACACACACACACACACACACACACACACACACACACATTTACGGCTATGAAAAAGACAGTGCATCGACAGTAAACACCGAAGACAGTGTCCGCAGTGAACTATGAAGACACACCAACATGCATGCATATATATAAATCGTTTCTTGTTAATTAATGAGATGTGGTCCGGGGGGAGCGGCTTTGGAAGGGAAGGAGGGGAAGGTGGGGTGGGGTGGGGAGGTGGATGGCGTGGAGTTGTGGAGGGTATGGGGAATATTGGGGTGGGGTGTGGAGGTGGATGGAGTGGAGTTGTGGAGGGTATGGGGAATATTGGGGTGGGGTGGGGAGGTGTATGGCGTGGAGTTGGGGAGGGTATGGGGAATATTGGGGTGGGGTGGGGGGTGGATGGCGTGGAGTTGGTGAGGGTATGGGGAATATTGGGGTGGGTGGGGAGGTGGATGGAGTGGAGTTGGGGAGGGTATGGGGAATATTGGGGGTGGGGTGGGGGTGGGTGGATGGCGTGGAGTTGGGGAGGGTATGGGGAATATTGGGGTGGGGTGGGGAGGTGGATGGAGTGGAGTTGGGGAGGGTATGGGGAATATTGGGGTGGGGTGGGGAGGTGGATGGCGTGGAGTTGGGGAGGGTATGGGGAATATTGGGGTGGGTGGGGAGGTGGATGGAGTGGAGTTGGGGAGGGAATGTGGAATATTGGGGTGGGGTGGGGAGGTGGATGGCGTGGAGTTGGGGAGGGAATGGGGAATATTGGGGTGGGTGGGGAGGTGGGAGGCTTGCTGGGTGGAAGAGATCGTAAGCTTTTGAAGTGAACGAGTGATGAACTTTTTGTTTCCTCATATGTAGGACGTTTTGAAGTGACTGAAAGGTGAACGTTTTTCTCACATGTGGGACGTTTTGAAGTGAACAAGAGATGAACTTTTTTTTCTCACATGTGGGACGTTTTGAAGTGAATGAAATGTGGACGTTTTTCTCACATGTGGGACGTTGTGAAGTGAACAAGAGATGAACTTTTTTTTCTCACATGTGGGACGTTTTGAAGTGAATGAAATGTGGACGTTTTTCTCACATGTGAGACGTTTTGAAGTGACTGAAAGATGAACGTTTTTCTCACATGTGGGACGTTTTGAAGTGACTGAAAGGTGAACGTTTTTCTCACCTGTGGGACGTTTTGAAGTGAACTGAAAGGTGAACGTTTTTCTCACATGTAGGACGTTTTGAAGTGACTGAAAGATGAACGTTTTTCTCACATGTGGGACGTTTTGAAGTGAACTGAAAGGTGAACGTTTTTCTCACCTGTGGGACGTTTTGAAGTGACTGAAAGGTGAACGTTTTTCTCACATGTGGGACGTTTTGAAGTGAACTGAAAGGTGAACGTTTTTCTCACCTGTGGGACGTTTTGAAGTGAACTGAAAGGTGAACGTTTTTCTCACCTGTGGGACGTTTTGAAGTGAACGAAAAGTGAACTACTTCTTCTTCTCTCGTGAGCTGCAACTCCCACGTTCATTCGTATGTACACGAGTGGGCTTTTACGTGAATGACCGTTTTTTTCCCGCCATGTTGGCAGCCGCGCATGCTGGGTATGTTCTTGTTTCCATAACCCACCGAACGCTGACACGGATCACAGGATCTTTGACGTGCATATTTGATCTTCTGCTTCCCGTATACACACGAAGGGGGTTCAGGCACTAAGCAGGTCTGCACATATATTGTGTTGACCTGGGAGATCGGGAAAAAATCTCCACCCTTTACCCACCAGGCGCCGTTAACGAGATTCGAACCCGGGACCCTCAGATTGAAAGTCCAACGCTTTAACCACAAGGCTATTATTGCGCCCGTCGAACGGTGAACGATTTTCTCACGTGTGTGGCGCTTCCGGAAGCGGTTCGGAGAGGATGGGGCAAGGAGGTCGGGGAGGGGGGGCAGGGGTGCGCCGGGGGGGGGGGGGGGGGGGGGGGTTCGCCCATTACGCCGTTGGCAGGAAAAGAATGAATACAATTATTCCCGCTTGTGTCGCCGTGTTCGTCAGTGTTGCGCCCCCCCTACCACCTTTGTCGCTGTTATGTTCCTCCATGATTCTGCACCCCCCCCCCCAACCCTCTCCTCCTCCTCCCTCTTTTCCTCCCCTCCCCCCACACCGCCTACACACACACAACACACACACACTATCTATGTCTGTTTCGTGAATTTGTTCACCCTCCACTAGATCTTGGAGTGCTGGTATGGATGGCAGTAAGTCGTTTGAAACGATGAACACAGTGGTTCCGTGTGCAGCCCTGATACACTTAGGGCACGTAAAATAGCCCACGGCAACAAAAAAAGTTTTGTCCCTTGCAAAATTATGCAAGAGAAGAGAAAGAAACAACAACAGATTTGACAGTGAAACAGGTACACTTTGAGACAGAGCAAGGACGGGCGCAATAGCCAAGTGGTTAAAGCGTTGGACTTTCAATCTGAGGGTCCCGGGTTCGAATCACGGTAACGGCGCCTGGTGGGTAAAGGGTGGAGATTTTTTCCGATCTCCCAGGTCAACATATGTGCAGACCTGCTAGTGCCTGAACCCCCTTCGTGTGTATTCGCACGCAGAAGATCAAATATGCACGTTAAAGATCCTGTAACCCATGTCAGTGTTCGGTGGGTTATGGAGACACGAAAATACCCAGCATGCATGAACCACGACAGAGTCATCGGCAAGTCGATGTTGGTCGTGTAACGGAAAGAAGAAGATGGTATTGTCTATGTGTTCTGTGTGGCTTGTTCAGGATTAAAGAGGCTATGCCAGTCTTGAATAAAAGCTAATGTGTGTTTGCACATTTCTTCTGTCTTTGCTGCTGTGTGCACATGTCAGATGGTCGGTATAAGGACAGGCCCGGCGCTTCCTTTTTGAGGAAGTGTCTGGGTTTGTTCCAATGTACCTTTTATTTACCTGTGTGCTAGCTGAATCGGTAGCGTAAGCAGCACTGACTTGAAGTTGTGTACCTTGTGTAATGGAGAGAGTTACCACTCTTTACTATTTGTTTATCATGGATGGCGCTGTGGCGACCCGCTCTTCCTAGGGGAGAGCAGCCCGATTTTCAGACAGAGGGTATTTCTTTTCCTGTGTCAATGGTGATTTGTTGGTGGTAGTGTGTTTGTGTCTGTGTCTGTGTGTGTCTGTGTGTGTGTGATGTTTTATGTTTAATCAGATATTTGTTTTGACAAATGCTAATGGGACAAAAGACAACACCATGCCATACCACACTGCACCACACCACACCACACCACACCACACCATACCATACCGTACCACACCACACCACACCACACCACACCATACCGTACCACACCACACCACACCACACCACACCACACCACACCACACCATACCGTACCGTACCACACCACACCACACCACACCACACCACACCATACCGTACCACACCACACCACACCACACCACACCATACCGTACCATACCACACCACACCACACCACACCACACCGTACCATACCACACCACACCACACCACACCACACCACACCATACCACACCACACCACACCATACCGTACCATACCACACCACACCACACCACACCACACCATACCGTACCACACCACACCACACCACACCACACCACACCACACCATACCACACCACACCATACCGTACCATACCACACCATACCGTACCATACCACACCACACCACACCATACCACACCACACCACACCACACCACACCACACCATACCACACCACACCACACCATACCGTACCACACCACACCATACCAATTATAGCCAATGGCCTGGGGCTTTTTGGAGTCTCGAACTGAAGACTGAAGCAGTTCCTTTTTTTTTTCACACAAGTTGTACCAGTCTCTCCCCCCTGCACCCCCCCCCCCCTCCCCTTCTCTCTCTCTCTCTCCCTCTCTCTCTCTCTCTCTCCCATTCATGCAAAATGAAGCAAGGCGAACTGTTTACTGAGGGTGTAGTAATTAGCTGTGGAAAGGTGGTGTGAAATGGGAGGCAACCGAACGCCACAAAATCTGTGTGCCATTGTGATTCGCACGTCCCTACGCGTAAATAAGAACGCGTCAAACTCACTTGTTGTTGTTTTTTTAAGTTCTAATTTATTTTGCTCGTTGAAAGAAGAATTTCTCGACTTCCTACTTAAATTATATCTCTGGGGATGGGTTTACGCCTGCTCTGGTGGGCTATTATTAACACACAAGTGATTTTTTTTATCAGTTTTTGGGATATAATTGTTTTTATTTTGTTTGTTTTATTTTTTTGGTTGTATTTTTTTTCCTTGGGGTGAGGAGTCGTTTTTTCTTTTTTCTTTTTTTTTTCGAACTGAGAGTAGGTATGGCACACAGTAAGTATCAGAAGTAAATTTAAAAGAAAGGCTGAGAGAGACAGAGACAAAGAGAGAGAGAGAGAGTGTGTGTGTGTGTGATGATGATGATGATGGCAATGATGATGATGATGATGATGAACAAGAAGTGGGAGGAGGAGAAGAAGAAGAAGAAGACCACCACCACCACCACCACCACCATCTCTACCACCACCAACAACAACAGTAGCAGAAAGAAGACAGTGAAGAAGAAGAAGAAGAGCAGAGCAGATGCAACGTAGTGTGCAGCAGCATGCATCGCACAGTACCCTAGACTACAATCTCTGCCCGGTACACTGCAGCAAGCAGGGAGAGAGTAGGCAGGCTGGCACGCTGGCAGGCAGGCAGGCAGCACACAGTGCAGTGCAGTTAATCGATATGTTAAAAAAAAAAAAGCTAAAAAAAACCTCCAACAAAACCACCTCTTGTATTGGTGGACAGACTCTTTCTTGCTCTGAAAACG
Organism: Babylonia areolata; assembly: GCF_041734735.1. Taxonomy (NCBI): domain Eukaryota; kingdom Metazoa; phylum Mollusca; class Gastropoda; order Neogastropoda; family Buccinidae; genus Babylonia; species Babylonia areolata. The sequence continues at coordinate 10,527,799 of NC_134906.1, read as the reverse complement.
GAAGCTGACGAGTTTGGAACTACAACAGTATATAGTGTCAGTCAGAAGAGAAACGCTCTCCCCTCCCCCCTCTCCCTCCACACACTGCCCCCCCACCCCCATCCCTACTACTCCCTCCTCATCCTCTAAAATACCCTCCCCTCCCTCCCCCACCACCCCCCTCCTCCACCCTGTCACTCCCGCGCCTCTCTCTCTCTCTCTCTCTCTCTCCCCCGCTGGATGAAAGGGAGAAAACTCCATGCTACAAGGGGAGGGTAATGATGTAAAACATCTGTTACATTGTTAGCCGCAATCCCGGAACGAGTACGGGTGTGGGGGCAGGCCGGGGGGGGTAGGGGGAGGGGGGCGAAGGGGGGGATGATGATGGGGGTGTGGAGGGTGCTGGATGCGTTTGAATAATGGTGGTAGTGGTGGTGGGATGAAGTGTGGGTTTGAGTGAGGTTGAGGGTAAAAAGCCGGGTTGTTAGTGTTTGTTGGTTGGGTGACGTTGTGTTGATGATTAACTGAGGAGGTAAGGGCAGAAATGTGGCGGGGGACCCCGGGAGTGTGTGTGTATGTGGGGGGGGGGGGGGGAGGGGGGGGGCTGGGGGGTGTTTGTGTGTGTGTGTGTGTGTGTGTGTGTGCGCGCGCTTTTGTGGGTATGTGTGTGTGTGTTTGTGGATGGGTGTCGGCGTGTGGGTGTCGGTGTGTGCGTGTGTGTATTTGTATTTGTATTTCTTTTTATCACAACAGATTTCTCTGTGTGAAATTCGGGCTGCTCTCCCCAGGGAGAGCGCGTCGCCATACTACAGCGCCACCCATTTTTTTGTATTTTTTCCTGTGTGCAGTTTTATTTGTTTTTCCTATTGAAGTGGATGTTTCTACAGAATTTTGCCAGGAACAACCCTTTTGTTGCCGTGGGTTCTTTTACGTGCGCTAAGTGCATGCTGCACACGGGACCTCGGTTTATCGTCTCATCCGAATGACTAGCATCCAGACCACCACTCAAGGTCTAGTGGAGGGGGAGAAAATTTCGGGGGCTGTGCCGTGATTCGAACCAGCGCGCTCAGATAAGATAAGATAAGATAAGAAGATAAGATAAGAATAACTTTATTATCTCCAAGTGGAGAAATTTGGTCAGGTGCATTATCACAACATAGACAAGTAAACAACATGGGGACCATAACTGTAAAAGCCAACAACAGCCCCAACAAATATTACGAAGATACAAATGTAAAAAAAATATCACATACATCGTTTCATACATACATCCACACACTGCAGGTAATAACTAGTATTCTTAATGTAAAAACAGAAAGAATTAAGAAACATTATTTGAATATAATTATAAACATAGCCTACTATACTGCACATTGATTATAATAGACAGATAAGATAAGAATAAAGATGAATTGCGGAAAACCACAACCAGATAATCAGCACACACCCGCACCGCACCCCCACCCCACCCCACCCCACACACGCGGATAACTTGATCAAACAAGAGTAATAAACATACAAGAGTAATAAACATAGCGAGATTCT
>NC_134906.1:10493775-10496275 GCF_041734735.1 Babylonia areolata | reverse complement strand
TTCTTCCGCGATATTTTTTTCTGCAAAAGCAATTATTTGGCAACAGAAATATAGGTCAAGCTGCTCTCCTTTCTCTCTCCCTTTCTCTCCACCACTGTGCATGTGCTACTACTTCTACTACTGCTACTACTACTACTGCTACTACTACTACTACTACTAACTCTACTACTTCCGCGATGGTTTTTTTTTTTTTCTACAAAAGCAATTATTTCTCTCTGTCTCTCTCCCTCCCTCTCCCTGTGTGTGTGTGTGTGTGTGTGTGTGTGTGTGTGTGTGTGTGTGTGTGTTCTCCCTGTTATTGTAGATTTTCTTCTTCTTTTTTTCTCGCTGAGTATCTATTTTAGAAATCGCATGCTTACTCTCTCCTCCCCCCTGGATTGATATTGTAAGGTGATGTTAGTGTGTTGCTTTGTGTGTGTAGGCACAGTTTTGCGAGGTGTCCAGGGAAGAAGAATTGAAAGAAAGAAAGAAGGATCGAAAGAAAGAGAAATTGGTACAAATGCCTAACAAAGGAGACAGACCTGTAGCATTAAGTGTAAAGCGACGCTTTTTAATTAGCAACGCGAAACATTTTGTTTGTTGGAAATTTTTGTTTGAAAAAAAAAAAAAATTGTTGTTATCGTCATTGATTTGATTTTTTTTTTTTTTAATTAATGTTTAGTTTTTGTTGTAGTTTTTTTGTTTTTTTTATTGTTTGTATGCTGATGATATGTTTTCTAATGTTTCTGCTTATTCCCAGTCTCATTTTCTCTTCGGGTACTTTCATGTTTGTCTGTCTGTCTGTCTGTCTGTCTGTCTGTCTGTCTATCTTTGTTTGTTTGTTTATTAATTCATTTATTCATCTTTTATCAGTCCTGCAAAATATCTGTTTACAAAATCACGCAGATCGTTTTCAGAATCAAATAATTTTTTTGTTTTTTTTTTTGTTTTGGGGTTGCTTTTTGTTTTTTGTTTTTTTTTGTCTTTTTTTTTTTTTTGTAGATTTTGATATATTCCGCTTGAGTACGTGTTGTATGTAAACTGGCGACAACAACAACAACAACAACAGCACGACCCACAGAAATACCCCAGTGCTTTAGTTATAATTTGAAGAATGATTATTATGTTGTGGACAGAAGAAGCAGAAGATGGAGATTGATTGATTGATTGATTGATTGAATCTTTAATGGGTAAAGAATTAGGCGCAGTAAAGGCCTTTTGACAATGCTGCCCATTTAACGACACAAAAACATAGAAATTAAGAAATAAAACGAAATAGAATGAAATAATAAGAACGACGAATAAGAATAGTAACTGAGAAAGAAGAAGAAGAAGAAGAAGAAGAAAGTCGCAGAACTTTGCTGTCAGTTGACGGTTGGTTCGTGAAGGGAAAGTGCGTTAATGAGGTTTATAAATAAACTGAATCAAACAAAGCGACATCTGCATCAGCATCTGCATCTGCATCTGCATCCCATGCAGCGTTGTTGGGTGGAATTCAATAACCCGCAACTCTTAATTGGGTGGGTGGCATACCGCTCAAAGCGGCTTGCACAACGCAGCACACACTTCAGCAGTTCTGCCTCTGCCTCTGTCTCTGTCTCTGTCTCTCTACCCTCTTTCTCTCCCTCTCTCTCTCTTTCTCACTCTTTCTCCCCCTCCCCCTCTCTCTCCCTCTATCTTTCTCCCCCTCTCTCCCCTCTCTCTCTTTCTCCCTCTCTCCTCATTCTCTCTTTCTCCCTCTCCCCCTCTCTCTCCCACTCTTTTTCTCCCCCCTCTCTCCCCCCTCCCTCTATCATCCCTCTCTCTCTTTCTCCCCCTCTCTCTCTCTCCCCTCTCTTTCTCTCTGTCTCTCTCCCCCCTCTCTCTATCACCCCTCTCTCTCTTTCTCCCCCCCTCTCTCTCTCCCCTCTCTTTCTCTCTCTCCCCCCTCCCTCTATCATCCCTCTCTTTCTTTCTCCCCCCCCTCTCTCTCCCCTCTCTTTCTCTCTCTCTCTCTCCCCCCCTCCCTCTATCATCCCTCTCTCTCTTTCTCCCCCCTCTCTCTCTCCCCTCTCTTTCTCTCTCTCCCCCCTCCCTCTATCACCCCTCTCTCTCTTTCTCCCCCCTCTCTCTCTCCCCTCTCTTTCTCTCTCTCCCCCCTCCCTCTATCACCCCTCTCTCTCTTTCTCCCCCCTCTCTCTCTCCCCCTCTCTTTCTCTCTCTCTCTCCCCCCTCTCCCTCTCCCCCCTCTCTCTCTTTCTCCCCCCCCTTCTCCCTCCCTTCTCTTTCTCCCTCCCCCTCCCCTCCCCCCCGTCTCTCTCTCCACGTCTCTCACCACACCTGTACCCCCTCCATCCCCCCCCCCATGCTCCCTCTCTCCCTCCCCTTATCCTTCTCTCTCTCTCTCTCTCTCTCTCTCTGTCTCTCTGTCCCGTTTTAAACTTTCCTAATTGCTGGATTGAAAGGGCAGAGAGGCAGACACAGAGAGACGGGACAGATAGACGGTGTGTGTGGTACTGAGTCCGACACAGACAGAGACAGA
>NC_134906.1:10478775-10481275 GCF_041734735.1 Babylonia areolata | reverse complement strand
TCACATGTAACCCTCATGGCTCGAAACACACACACACACACACACACACGCACGCACGCACGCACACAGACACATACGCACACACACACATTCAAACACACACATACACGCACGCACACACACACACACACACACACACACACACACACACACACACAACAGGGAAAGAAAGAAAGAAAGAAAGCAAAAGGTGACAGAGATGTAGACAAACACACACACACACACACACACACACACAAAAAGACTTCCCGCCTTGACATTCTGACTGATGATAATCCTAACCTGATAGCCTAGCCGTCATATTCTCAGACACGCAGCATGCATGGATCTGTGCCTGGGAAACCCTGTGGGTCCACATGGTCTGCTGCTGCTGTCAAATCATAACGAAAAAAAACAAAAAAAAACAGAACACACAGCAATGAACAATCCCTTGTTAGAGACCAGACAACCTTTTATTATCACACCCCTTATCCCCTTTACACCCCACCCCATCCCCCACTCCCACCCAGTATCACACTCCTGAAAGCCCACACAATAAGTTACGGAACCTCAGCTATTTCAGCCTAGCTGATGTTGTTGACGTGTCTTCTGAAAACCCAGGACCAGTGCTAATGAATCCTTTCAGACAGTTTCAAAACGCCAAACTGGACACTTCTATCGCATTCGACGTCGCTCTTCCCATTTCCCTTTCGGCGACATTGGATTTCGTCAGGGGTCGACTTCAGCACCTCAGTTTTTAAAAAAAATTTGGCAACTTGCTCTGGCTTGGAAACCTTTGATTTTTTGGCGAAGGGGGTTGACATCTTACGTGTGTCAACAGTCGTACGATGGATGTTTTTTTGTTTTTGTGTGTGTTTTTTTTGTGTGTGTTTTTTTTTTTTATCAACTGTTCATGCCACAAAGGACTTGATTTTTTTTCCGTGTAGTGTGTGTGTTGGGGGGGGGGGGTTGCTTTTGTGTGTGTTTGTATATGTGCTTTGTGTGTGTGTTTGTATAATTATGTTTGTGTGTGTGCGCGCGGCACAGTTTATGTTTGTGTGTGTGTGTGTGTGTGTGCGCGCACTCGCGAGTGTGTGTGTGTGTGTGTGCTGGTGGGCTGGGGGGTGGTGGGGGGTGGGGGAGAGGACATCTCTCACTGTAGGATTAAACGGGTACTTGCCACACTTCCAAAGACAAGCCACGTCAGCGTTAGCCACCCCTTTCCAGTAAGGCGTGGTCCCTGGTCGATCTGCCGTCACTTGGAGAGACAGAGATAGAGACCGAGACAGAGACAGAGGTAGAGATCGTGACAGAGATCGAGACAGAGATAGAGACCGAGACAGAGATAGAGGTAGAGATCGAGACAGAGGTAGAGATAGAGACAGAGATCGAGACAGAGATAGAGACCGAGACAGAGATAGAGGTAGAGATCGAGACAGAGGTAGAGATCGAGACAGAGACAGAGATCGAGATCGAGACAGAGGTAGAGATCGAGACAGAGACAGAGGTAGAGATCGAGACAGAGGTAGAGATAGAGACCGAGACAGAGACAGAGGTAGAGATCGAGACAGAGATAGAGACAGAAACAGAGACCGAGATAGAGACAGAGACAGAGACCGAGACAGAGATAGAGATTGAGACAGAGACAGAAACCGAGACAGAGACAGAGACAGAGATAGAGACCGAGGCAGAGATAGAGACCGAGACAGAGGTAGAGATAGAGACAGAGATAGAGACCGAGACAGAGACAGAAACCGAGACAGAGACAGAGGTAGAGATCGAGACAGAGACAGAGGTAGAGATAGAGACCGAGACAGAGATAGACCGAGATAGAGACCGAGACAGAGGTAGAGATAGAGACAGAGACAGAAACCGAGACAGAGAGAGAGACAGAGATAGAGACAAGAAGAAGAAGGGGGACAAGGGCAGGGGGACAGGGCATTGTGGTAACCCGTTCTGGAGACAGGAGAAGGGAGGAGGAGACAGGGGACGTGGTGGTGGTGGTGGTGGTGGTGGTGTTGGTAATGGTGGCGGGGAGGAGAACACGTCATGCAGAAGAAAAAAAACAACACAAAGACGACCAATGAGCAGCGTGGGATTTCGTCACCGGAAGAGGATTTGCGATGGGTTAGCCAGCATGTGTGTGTGTGTATATATATATATATATATATGTGTGTGTGTGTCGGTTCGTAGATTTGTTGCCCAGACCACAGCCACGAACAGCTTGACCTTACAGGGCGTCACGCCGATAGGTTGTTAAACTCAACTCTGCCGTAGATTTTGTTCGGTATATCGGGATTTGGTGTTTGTTTGTTTTTTGTTTTTTCTCCTTCTTCTTCTCGCTTCGGAGTGTGTGTGGTTGTGTGTGTGTGTTTTGCCGACCGACCATGACTGCTGTGAAAGATCGTGACCTCCTGGGTTAGTGTTTTATTATTATTATTATTATTATTATTATTATTATTTAATTCTTTTTCTGTTTGTCTATTCATTTCAGTGAATTTGTTTGTTTAAAAAAAAGATT
>NC_134906.1:10461679-10473675 GCF_041734735.1 Babylonia areolata | reverse complement strand
TCTCTCTCTCACTCCCTCTCCTTCTCTCTTTGTTCTGTTCCAATGTTTTGGTTATTAATTAACCTCATGGTTTATGTGCTATATTGCTCGCTCCTTTCACACTAATATGTTCTGGGAAATTGTCTGCCTTTACGTTTGATTTTGTTTCATCATATGTTTTCATGTAAAAGATCAATATTCTTCAAAAAGTAATTCCACCGTTAAACATTTTTTCTTCTTTACCCAACTTGTTTGTTTGTAAGGTAAAACAGTTATTCGTCGAACAGACGAATGATATTGCCTGTTGTAATAATTACACGGCTTTGAAAGACGGTTTTCAGACTAATTGGAAAGAAACGTTTAAACAGAATAATAAACAGAACATTGTGAAAATTTCAATTATTGTTTTTAGAGGAACATAGATAACTGATATGAGAGGCACACGCGATAAATGCATCACATAGAAATCAAAAGCTGTAAACTGAGCTGGAAATTGAAAATGACACATGATGATGAATTAGGTAACAACAGAAAATGCTATACAACAGTCAAGGATGAAGTTCATTTTCATTGTGGAGCGTTCTGAATTAAATTAATGAAATAAGTATTTTCCTAAAACGATTTCAACTACAAAAAAAACCTGTTTTCAATTTCAGAAAACGTGTTTTAAAGGCAGTGGTAACGTCCGGTTTAAATGAAGCCAGTTCGTAAAATTTAGACATGATGTTAAAATGTCGCTTCTTACAAAATTGAACCTTGTGGGGTGTTTTTTTTTTTCCAGAATGAGTTTAGACGTGCATGATATTAGTTGATGTTGAACGCCCCCCTAAAGCCCCGCCCCCCCCCCAGCCCCCCTCCAACCCCGCCCCATACCCCCCCCCACGCCCCCTCCTCCCTGGCTCACACGCTTAGCCCCCACCCCCCATGCTGTTAATAAGTGTAAAAGGGGTTTTTAGAAATTTGAAACACGAGAGAATTAAAAAAACCAAAAAAACTGAAGGAATGAATCGTTTATTTGTCCAAACGGTGGATATGTCAGCACATCGGCCAGCTCAGGGGTTTGGCGTTGAGAGAGTGTATGTGATCGCGCGCGCGCGCGCGTGTGTGTGTGTGTGCGTGTGTTTGTGTTTGTGGGTGTATGTGTGTGTGTGTGTGTGCGGCGCGTGCGTGTGTGTGTGTGTGTGTGTGTGTGTGTGTGTGTGTTCTATACGTGAATGGGTGCCTGCTTGTGTACAATGTGTATCGTGTTGAACTCAGAAAGGAGGAAAAGGAGGAGGAGGAGACAGACAGACAGACAGACAGACAGAGACAGTGAGAGAGAGAGGGGAGACAGACAGACAGACAGACAGACCAAGGGAGACAGAGAGAGACAGAGAGAGACAGTGTGAGAGAGAGGGGAGACAGACAGACAGACCAAGGGAGACAGAAAGAGACAGACAGACAGAGACAGAGAGAGACAGTGTGAGAGAGAGGGGAGACAGACAGACAGACAGACAGACCAAAGGAGACAGAGAGAGACAGACAGACAGAGACAGAGAGAGACAGTGTGAGAGAGAGAGGGGAGACAGACAGACAGACAGACAGACCAAAGGAGACAGAGACAGGCAGACAGACAGACAGATGGAGAGACCAAAGGAGACAGAGAGAGACAGTGTGAGAGAGAGGGGAGACAGACAGACAGACCAAGGGAGACAGAGAGACAGAGACAGAAGACAAAGAGAGACAAATGCAGCGAGACATTTCACAACACAAACAAATGAACAGGAAAAAAAAAAAAGACGAAGAAACGAGAGACAGACAATGAAGAAAGAATGGGAGGAAGGCTGAAAAAGCAGGAACGATAGAAAGAAAGAAGAAAAAACAAGAGAGAAAAGAAATTTTTTTAAATGACGAACAGCAGCAGCAGCAGAACAAGAAGAAGGAGTAGGAGAAGGAGGAGGAGTAGTAGGAGAAGAAGGAGGAGGAGGAGGAAGATGAAGAGGAGGAGGAGAAGAAGAAGGAGTAGGAGAAGAAGAAGAAGGAGGAAGATGAAGAGGAGGAGGAGGAGAAGAAGAAGGAGGAGGAGAAGAAGAAAGAGGAGAAGAAGGAGAAAGAGGAGAAGAAGAAGAAAGAGGAGAAGAAGAAGAAGAAAGAGGAGGAGAAGAAGGAGGAAGAGGAAAAGAAGAAGAAGAAGAAAGAGGAGGAGGAGAAGAAGGAGAAAGAGGAGGAGGAAGAAGAAGAAAGATGGCAAAGAAGTAGAAAGACGATGACAAAACATCAACAACAAAACAAAAAAACCAAAAAAAAACACGACAAGGAAAAGAAAAAAGATTACGCCAGTTCATTAATTTTCCCCGCATGCAAACTAGGACATGTTACATGCAGCTCCTGACACCAATGAGGCCACACACACACACACACACACACAGAGAAAAAAAAAGGGGGGGGGGGGGGGTTGGGAGAGGGGGGGGGGGGGGGGCTGATAAACTAAAAGCAAAAGAGAATTAGGGGAAGTGCACGCCGACTATTTTGCATAGAGAAGAAAAGTTGGGCGTTTTAAGAGAAGTGTTTTTGATGAGCCATGCTCTTTTCCCCACCCCCAAGGAATAAATTCCCATCCCCACCTCCCCCATTTTTGTTTTTTGTTTTTGTTTGCTGTTGTTTTTTGTGTGTGGTTGGTTTTTTTTTTGTTTGTTTTTTTTGTTCCAATTTCTCTTCCATTTCCCCCCCACACCCCACAACCAGCCTCCTTCCTTTTCCAATTTTTTTTTCTTTTTTATTCATTATTTTTTTGTGTGTGTGTGCCTCTCTCCTCCTCTTCTTCTTCTTCCATCCACCACACACCACTTTCACCCTCTCTCTCTGTCTCTGTCTCCCTCTCTCTCTCTCTGTCTGTCTCTGTCTCCCTCTCTCTCTCTCTCTCTCTGTCTCTGTCTCCCTCTCTCGCTTTCTTTCCTTTTCTTTCTTTCTTTCTTTCTTTTCATCTTTCTTTTTATTTTATTTTTTTTTTCTCGATTACATACATTAAAACTTTTCGACCCAGTATTAAACTTCGCAGCTATGTCGTTGTATGACTGGGTGTTGCAAATTAGCATCTTTCCAAGAACAAAAGCGACGGGCAGTTTTTTGTTTTTGTTTTTTGTTTCTTTGTCATTTCATTTTTGTTGTTGATTTTTTTTTTTTAAGGGAGTGGGGAGGGGGTGAGGGGTAGGGGGTAGGGTTTCCTAAAGCTTCGTCAAAAATGGATTCAAGAAATAATACGTGTCAAAGAAAAAAAAAAAAAAAGAAGAAGAAGAAGAAGAAGAAAAATTGAGCAGCAGAAGCTGATTACAGCTGAAATTGAATCTTTTTTTTTTTTTTCTTTTCTTTCCCCCTTCTTTCTTTCTTTGTTTGCTCTTTACACACACACACACACACACACACACACACACACACACACACACACACACACACACTACACACACACTACACACACACACACACACACACTACACACACACACACACACACACACACCAACCACACACACACACACACACACACTACACACACACACTACACACACACACACACACACACACTACACACACACACACACACACACACACACACTACACACACTACACACACACACTACACACACACACACACACACACACACACACACTACACACACACACACACACACACACACACACACACATTCTGTTCGTTCGTGTTTTTTTGTGTGTGTCTGCAGGTGTGTTTCTTTCTTTTCTCCCCCTCCCTTTTTATTTCACTCTTGTTCAGCCATGTCCTTGCATCTTTTCTAAAAGTAGGAGTCAGATGAAGATGAAGTACCCTTTCCACCACCACATCCCTCCTCTGTTACCCCTCCCTCCCTCCCTCCCTCCCTCCTTCTTCCTCCTTCCTTCCCCACCCCCACAAAGACAGATCTATATGCAGATGAGGATGTCGATTCGGCAGGCACTCCACTCCCCCTCTCCCCCCCTCCACACACACACACATACACACACACACGCGCGCGCGCGCACACACAGATACACACACACACGCACGCGCGCGCACACACACACGTCCTACCCTCTTTTCTTTTTGACACACTTTGTGTGTGTGTTTTATCTTCAGTTTAACGTCTATTCACTATAAGTGTTTTTAGACGGAAAGGAGTAAAGAAGTGGATAAAGGAAAGGGAATGCATGTGAATATTAGTGTAAAAAAAAAAAAAAAAAAAAAAAAAAAAATTCATGTTATGTAACAGAGGAAAAGTATATTATAAGAAAAAGGTCTAAAGAGATTGTGGTGTGTATTGAATGAGGTGTCATGGGAAGGAGAATATGTATATGCATATCAACAAGTATTAACCTATAACAATGTAAATATAAATAACAACATTAATTATAACACATCAAAGGAGGATACCAACTGGACTGGAGTTTAAAATTTCCGAAAACATTCTAAGCAATGAATAATCATTCAAAATCTTTTCAGTGGCTAATGAAATATTGGAAGAAAAGTCATCAACTACATCTTTAGGAATTAACGGTCTTATGCTCGGACAATGAATGAGTAGATGACTTACAGTTATTTGCTTACCGCATATACATTTTATATTTTTAGAAAATTTTGTACGAAAGGCATTTAAACGAATTCTATACATTAGACTTGTAATTTGTCTTGAATGTGCTGCTGGTGTCAAATTTAGAAAATGTTTGGGATTAGCTGCATTCTTTGTGTTTACACAACATTGGTAATATTGATTATTTGAATCTATAAGTAATTTCTTAAATCGATTTCTAGAGACATTTTCTATACAACTAATGTATTCATGTAGATCTAACTGGATGTCAAGTTGTATTGCGCCTTCGAAATTACGTGCTGCTCTTCTAGCTGCTTGGTCTACCCACTCATTTGAAGATATTCCACAGTGCGAAGGTACCCAACAGAAAGTTAATTTAATGCCCTGTTTTGTCAGTTGGTGAATAATATGTTTTATTTCCATTGTCATCTCTATTCGCTTCTTTGAATTTGGAGATTCTATAGCTTGTAATACTGACTTCGAGTCTACACATAATAGAATTTCACTGACAGTTTTCGGAATGTCTGAAATATAATTTAAGGCCATAAGTATGGCTTGTGTGTGTGTGTTTGTGTGTGTGTGTGTGTGTTTCTGTCTTTGTGTTTTCCTGTATGTATGATGTATGTACGTGCGTATGTGTGTGTGTGTGTGTGCGTGTGTGTGTGTATACATATACATATCATGTGTGTGTGTGTGTGCGCGCGCGCGTGTGTGCGCGTGTGTGTATGTGTTCATGTGTGCCAAAAAAAAAGAAAAAAAAGGTGTTTATGAGGGAGGATGGAGAGAGAGAGAAGAGAGAGGGAAAAGAATGCCAGTCCTCCTCTTTCCCCACCCCCACCACCCCCTCCCCCTTCTCTTAATCGTCCCCTTCCCCTCGCCCCCCCCCCCCAGCCCCGCCTCCGAACCCTATCCCGACCCCCCCCCCTCCTATCCCCCCTTCACCTAAGTGACGTAATGCAGCCCCCGACGCGCTCATCATTATTACACTTCAGCCTCGGCAGCAGTTAATGCATTCTTTCCCCCCTGAGGGGGTGAGGGAGGGGTAGGGGGAAGAGAGAGAGAAAGAGAGAGAGAGAGAGAGAGAGAGACAGAGAGAGAGGCTTGGATCGGAGTACCTCATTGAGACTCTGCCAGTTTTTTTTGTTTGTTTTTTGTTTATTTTCTTTCTTTCTTTCTTTTTTATTTATTTCTTTTTTATTCTGTCCTTTTCTTTGGTTGTTTCTTTTCGTTTCTTTCTGCCTTTCTTTCTTTCTGTCTTTCTTTCTTTCTTTCTTCCTTTCTTCCTTTCTTCTTGGATGATTAGGCACGAAAAGAGGAGTCAGACACGCGCGCGTGCAAGCACACTGTTACACACTTACACGCACATGCACACACATACACTCCGACTCTCTCTCTCTCTCTCTCTCTCTCTCTCTCTCTCTCTCTCTCTCTCTCACACACACACACACACACACACACACACACACACACACACACACACACACACACCGGGGGAAAAAACAAAAAAAAACACGCACCCACACAACCATGCGAATATGCTCGACTTACCTTGTCTATCTGTCTGTCTGACTCTGTGTGTGTGTGTGTGTGTGTGCACGTGTGTGTGTGTGTCTGTCTGTCTTTCTGTTTGTCTCTCTGTCTATCTGTCTGTCGTTTACCGCCTACTATTACATCCATCAGATCTGGCCAGTCAAGCTGATGGAAATCATAATAACCTTCAGTCTTGTATCGATGAGTGCGTCAGACCAAGGGGGAAAAAAAGAAAAAAGAACAAACAAAAAAAAGAGATAGAAGATAATGATGATGATAAGGTGACCTGACAAAGAATCTGATCATTGCACATGTGACACCTCTATACCCCGCCCACCCCCCCCTCACCCCCCCCCCTCTCTCTCTCTCTCTCTCTCTCTCACTGCTCCTTCCCTACTAACCCCCGGCCCCTTTCCCTTCCGGATAGTTTATTCTGGTTATTATCTACCTTCCTCCTCCTCCTCCTCCTCCTCCTTCTCCTTCTTCTCCTCCTCCTCCCCCCCGTCCCCCACGCCACCTCCTTCCTTTTCTTATTTCTATAATTTTCTTTTTATTTCTTGTTCTTGTTCTTGTAGTAGTAGTTGTTGTTGTTGTTGTTCTTCTTCTTCTCCTCCTCCCCCCACCTCCTCCTCCTCATCCTCCTCCTTCTTCTTCTTCTCCTCCTCCTCCCCCACCCCTCACCCTCCTCTTTCTTCTTCTTCTTCTTCTCCTTCTTCCTCCTCCTCCTTCTTCTCTTTCTTCTTCTTCTTCTTCTCCTCCTCCTCCTCCTCCTCCTCCTTCTTCTTCTTCTTCTTCTTCTTCTTCTTCTTCTTCTTCTTCTTCTTCTTCTCCCCCTCCCCCTTCCTACACCTCTTCTTCTTCTTCTTCCTCTTCTCTTTCCCACTATTATTAGTATTGGACTTAATATCAGCGATAATAACGATCATCATCAGGTGTCCATGATTGTCCCGTCCCAGGAGTGTTGAACGCGAAAGTTGATACACGCCCCCCCCCCTTCCCTCCACGACTTCCCTTTCCCCCCGCCCCTCTCCTCCCTCTTCCCTGCCCCCCCCCCCCCCCCCCGACCCCCCCACCACCACCCCCACACACACACCCCTCCCCCGCCCCCCTCACACCCTCCCTGCCCGTTCCACACCTTCACTTTCTGGTTCCTGACCCTGGTACGATACGCACGTTGATTTGGAAAGAGGGAGGGAGGGAGACAGAGAGAGAGAGAGGGAGGGAGGGGGAGGGGGAGAGAGAGAGAGTGAGGGAGGGAGAGGGGAGAGAGAGAGATGGATGGATGGATGGATAGATGGTTTGTTCACTTATAGGCAATGGAGAGAGAGAGAGACAAAGATGAAGAGAGAGAGAGAGAGAGAGATGGATGGATGGATAGATGGTTTATTCACTTATAAGCAATTGAGACAGACAGACAAACAGACACACAGGCAGACAGGGAGAGAGACAGACGAACAGAGACATAGAGATGGAGAGAGATAAGAGAGAGAGGGACACACAGACAGGGAGAGAGACAGACGAACAGAGACATAGAGATGGAGAGAGATAAGAGAGAGAGGGACACACAGACAGGGAGAGAGACAGCCGAACAGAGACATAGAGATGGAGAGAGATAAGAGAGAGAGGGACACACAGACAGGGAGAGAGACAGACGAACAGAGACATAGAGATGGAGAGAGATAGAGAGAGAGAGGGACACACAGACAGGGAGAGAGACAGACGAACAGAGACATAGAGATGGAGAGAGATAAGAGAGAGAGGGACACACAGACAGGGAGAGAGACAGACGAACAGAGACATAGAGATGGAGAGAGATAAGAGAGAGAGGGACACACAGACAGGGAGAGAGACAGACGAACAGAGACATAGAGATGGAGAGAGATAAGAGAGAGAGGGACACACAGACAGGGAGAGAGACAGACGAACAGAGACATAGAGATGAAGAGAGACAGAGAGACAGACAGACAAACAGAGGCATAGAGATGAAAAGAGAGAGGGAGACAGACAGGCAGACAGGGAGAGAGAGAGAGAGAGAGAGAGAGAGAGAGAGAGAGACCATCAGGGACAGAGATGAAAGAGAGAGAGAGAGAGAGAAGAAGAAAACGAAAAGAGTCAAGGAGATGAAGAGAACTGTCATGCGCTAGCCGCACGCCGCTCGCTCTCTTTATTAGGATCGTTACACGAATGACAAAGGGGGATGGGGGGGGGGGGGGAGAGGGGGTAAGGGGAGTGGGGGTACGGGGGGGAAGTGAGAGCGATATTGAAGAAAGAGAGGGTTAGGGAGAGGTGTGGGGGAGGAAGGAAAAATTAATGAGAAAGATACAGAGAGGGAGAGAGAGAGAGGGGTTGACAATACTATTGCCTTTATAATTCAAAGTTATGGAGAAGAACAAAAAAAAAAAAAAAAAAAAAAAAAAAAAAAAATTAGCTTCATGTATATTGAGGGAGAGGTTAGAGCCTTAAAGAGAGAGAGAGACAGAGAGAGAGAGAGAGATAAGGGATGAGAAGAAGAAGAAGAAGAAGACTACCATCATTTGTCTAAGTCGCCTGTCAGTGACTGTCGCTTCATACACTCTGCCCACATTTGTCTAGTCACTGTCGTTACTACACTTTTAACTACACTCTGCCTTCATTCGTCTAGTCATCTGTCAGTGATTGTTGTAAGTTATACACTCTGCCTTCATTCGTCTAGTCATCTGTCAGTGATTGTTGTAAGTTATACACTCTGCCTTCATTCGTCTAGTCATCTGTCAGTGATTGTTGTAAGTTATACACTCTGCCTTCATTCGTCTAGTCATCTGTCAGTGATTGTTGTAAGTTATACACTCTGCCTACATTTGTCTAGTCATCTGTCAGTGATTGTTGTACGTTATACACTCTGCCTACATTTGTCTAGTCACTGTCGTTACTACACTTTTAACTACACTCTGCCTTCATTCGTCTAGTCATCTGTCAGTGATTGTTGTAACTACACTCCGCCTTCATTTGTCTAGTCATCTGTCAGTGATTGTTGTACGTTATACACTCTGCCTACATTTGTCTAGTCATCTGTCAGTGATTGTTGTAAGTTATACACTCTGCCTTCATTCGTCTAGTCATCTGTCAGTGATTGCTGTAACTACACTCTGCCTACTTTTGTCTAGTCATCTGTCAGTGATTGTTGTACGTTATACACTCTGCCTACATTTGTCTAGTCACTGTCGTTACTACACTTTTAACTACACTCTGCCTTCATTCGTCTAGTCATCTGTCAGTGATTGTTGTAAGTTATACACTCTGCCTTCATTTGTCTAGTCATCTGTCAGTGATTGTTGTACGTTATACACTCTGCCTTCATTCGTCTAGTCATCTGTCAGTGATTGCTGTAACTACACTCTGCCTACTTTTGTCTAGTCACTGTCGTTACAACACTCTGCCTCCATTTGTCTAGTCACTGTCGTTACAACACTCTGCTTTCATTTGTCTAGTCACTGTCGTTACAACACTCTGCCTCCATTTGTCTAGTCACTGTCGTTACAACACTCTGCCTTCATTTGTCTAGTCACTGTCGTTACAACACTCTGCCTCCATTTGTCTAGTCACTGTCGTTACAACACTCTGCCTCCATTTGCCTAGTCACTCCATTTGCCTAGTGACTGTCGTTACAACACTCTGCCTCCATTTGTCTAGTCACTCCATTTGCCTAGTGACTGTCGTTACAACACTCTGCCTCCATTTGTGTAGTCACTGTCGTTACAACACACTGCCTTCATTTGTCTAGTCACTGTCGTTACAACACACTGCCTTCATTTGTCTAATCACTGTCGTTACAACACACTGCCTTCATTTGTCTAGACACTGTCGTTGCAACACACTGCCTTCATTTGTCTAATCACTGTCGTTACAACACTCTGCCTCCATTTGTCTAGTCACTCCATTTGTCTAGACACTGTCGTTACAACACACTGCCTTCATTTGTCTAGTCACTGTCGTTACAACACTCTGCCTCCATTTGTCTAGTCACTCCATTTGTCTAGACACTGTCGTTACAACACACTGCCTTCATTTGTCTAATCACTGTCGTTACAACACTCTGCCTCCATTTGTCTAGTCACCTGTCGTTACAACACTCTGCCTCCATTTGTCTAGTCACTGTCGTTACAACACTCTGCCTCCATTTGTCTAGTCACCTGTCGTTACAACTCTCTGCCTCCATTTGTCTAGTCACTGTCGTTACAACACTCTGCTTTCATTTGTCTAGTCACTGTCGTTACAACACTCTGCCTTCATTTGTCTAGTCACTGTCGTTACAACACTCTGCCTCCATTTGTCTAGTCACTGTCGTTACAACACTCTGCCTCCATTTGTCTAGTCACTCCATTTGTCTAGTCACTGTCGTTACAACACTCTGCCTCCATTTGCCTAGGCACTGTCGTTACAACACTCTGCCTCCATTTGTCTAGTCACCTGTCGTTACAACTCTCTGCCTCCATTTGTCTAGTCACTGTCGTTACAACACTCTGCCTCCATTTGTCTAGTCACTGTCGTTACAACACTCTGCCTCCATTTGTCTAGTCACTGTCGTTACAACACTCTGCCTCCATTTGCCTAGTCACTGTCGTTACAACACTCTGCCTCCATTTATCGTTACAACACTCTGCCTTCATTTGTCTAGTCACTGTCGTTACAACACACTACCTACATTTGTCTAGTCACCTGTCGTTACAACTCTCTGCCTCCATTTGTCTAGTCACTGTCGTTACAACACTCTGCCTTCATTTGTCTAGTCACTGTCGTTACAACACTCTGCCTCCATTTATCGTTACAACACTCTGCCTCCATTTGCCTAGTCACTGTCGTTACAACACTCTGCCTTCATTTGTCTAGTCACTGTCGTTACAACACTCTGCCTCCATTTGCCTAGTCACTGTCGTTACAACACTCTGCCTACATTTGCCTAGTCACTGTCGTTACAACACTCTGCCTTCATTTGTCTAGTCACTGTCGTTACAACACTCTGCCTTCATTTGCCTAGTCACTGTCGTTACAACACTCTGCCTACATTTGCCTAGTCACTGTCGTTACAACACTCTGCCTCCATTTGTCTAGTCACTGTCGTTACAACACTCTGCCTCCATTTGCCTAGTCACTGTCGTTACAACACTCTGCCTCCATTTGCCTAGTCACTGTCGTTACAACACTCTGCCTCCATTTGTCTAGTCACTGTCGTTACAACACTCTGCCTACATTTGCCTAGTCACTGTCGTTACAACACTCTGCCTCCATTTGTCTAGTCACTGTCGTTACAACACTCTGCCTCCATTTGCCTAGTCACTGTCGTTACAACACTCTGCCTCCATTTGCCTAGTCACTGTCGTTACAACACTCTGCCTCCATTTGCCTAGTCACTGTCGTTACAACACTCTGCCTCCATTTGTCTAGTCACTGTCGTTACAACACTCTGCCTCCATTTGTCTAGTCACTGTCGTTACAACACTCTGCCTCCATTTGTCTAGTCACCTGTCAATGATTGTTCGTTACCACACTGTCTCGTTGTGAACCGACAGGTGGGCCGGAAGTCGGTTTCGGTTCTGTGGTTCTGCAGTTGTGTTGTTTGCCATTGACTGGTGTTTAGCTGAGGGCTTTGTGTGTGTGTGTGTGTGTGTGTGTGTGTGTGTGATCTCCTGATGATCATTGTATGGTTTTGGAAGTGAGAAAACCGTTGGAGAGAGAGCGAGAGAGAGAGAGAGAGAGAGAGAGTTGGCCAAGATTATTGTCTTCATGATAATTTGGAGAGATGGAAACGAAGAAAATTGCCTTCATGAGTTAAAAAAAAAAATATATATATATATATATATATATATATATATATATATATATATATATATATATATATATATATATATATATATATATATATATAAGTTATTGAAGTAGAGGAAGAGGAAGG
>NC_134906.1:10426679-10431679 GCF_041734735.1 Babylonia areolata | reverse complement strand
TTAGGGGGGGCGGGGGGGGGGGGAGCGGCTGTGACCCAACGATGAGGCTTGTTGTTATTTTCTGTTCTGTCTTGTGGGACACTGTACGTAGTGAATAGTATTCTGTTAACTGATTTGATCCAGAGGGAGATGATGGCGAGGCGAGGGGAACCCTTTCATAATGATGACGATGATGATGATGATTATGAAAGTGACCATAATGATGATAATAATGATGGTGATGATAACGATGATGGTGATGATGATGATGAAAAACACAATATTGATAATAACGATCATACTATCAATGATGATTATGATGATGGTAATCATCATCTCTTTCTCTCTCCACCTCTCTTTTTTTTTTTCTCTCTATCTCTCCGTCTATCACCCTGTCCCTTTCTCCCTTCTCTCTCTCTCTCTCTCTCTCTCTCTCTCTCTCTCTCTCTCTCTCTCTCTGTCTCTCTCTCTCCCATTTTCCTGCACAAAGCATTTAAATTTGGAGAAAAATTGCAACCTCGCGATATGTTTTGCTAATGTGTCTGTGTTTCGTGTAAATTTTGGTTTTCACGTGTTCACTCAAACAAAATCAATGCGACGCTACAAATGCTGTTTGTGTACCCCTTCATAGGGGCTATGGCCTGATTAATTAATTAATCATCCGTATCCCCCCCCCCCCCCCATCCCCCCGCCCTGCTCTCTCTCTCTCTCTCTCTCTCTCTGATTTTCAGTGAAATTTGTCGTTGATACCTTTCTTATTAGCAGTTCTGTGTTCATGTGTTCTTTGATGAAATCGTGCCCCCCCCCCCCCCCCCCACCATCCCACCTAACGCCCACCCCCCCTCCCCAAACCCCTCTTTTTTTCCCCTTTCTTTTATACACCAGTGTGTGTGTGTGTGTGTGTGTGTCTGTGTTCTTGAGGACGAATGTGTGAGTGTGTGCGTGAGGGGTTCGGGCTCAGAGGTGGGAGAAATGAACAACAGTGGGTGTTTTTTGTTTGGTTTTGTTGTTGCTGTTGTTTTAGTTTTTTTGTTTTTTTGTTGTTTTTTTGTTTGTTTTCTTTTCTTTTTTTTGGGGGGGGGGGGGGGGTCGTACTTACTTTCTTCCTTATTTTCTCTGCTTCTTTCTTTCATCACTTGGTTTTTTTTCTCTCTCTAGGGTGTGTGTGTGTTTGGGTGGGAGAGGGGGTGATGATGATAAAAAAAAAAACCACACCTTTCCCCTGACTTTAATTCCATAGAGACAGCAGTGAGAAGCTGTGAGTGTGTACACACAAAGAGAAGGGGGATAGAGACACACGCAGAGAGAGAGAGGGGGGGGGGGCAGAGAGATACAGAGAGAGACACACAGACACACACACACACAGAGACACAGATACAGACAGAAACATTGACACACAGAGAGACAGAGAGAGATAAAAAAAAAAAAAAAAAAAGAAAAGGAGGGGTCAGGGCGAATTGCAGAAGGCTGCGTCCCCCGATCTGTCACTCAATGCTGTGGCCGCCGCACTCTCCCACTCACCCCTCCCTCCCCATCCCCTCCCCCCCCCCCCACCACCACCCCAACCACCCGCCAGTCTCATCCCTCATCTCCCTCCTCACCCCTGTCTAGACAATTAATCAGACTGCACAATCAACAGTTAGCAGATGGAACACCCCTCTCTCCTCACTCACACACTCGCCTGACCTCCACCTCCTCCACCACCACCACCACCTTCCCCCCCCCTCCTCCCACCACCCAGCCCCCTGCACTCTCTCCTCCTTTACCCCTCATACCCCCCCTCCGTCTCTCCCCTCCACCATCACCATTACCACCATCTCCCACCATGCCTCTCTCTTGTATGTCGTCGCAACAGGCACAGCACTGTGTGTCTGCCTGCTCCTGGCAGAATGGTCAAGATGCTCACTATCGGTGCCAGCACAGTGTCCGTGAAGAGTCTGGGTTCCCTAACCCTAACCCTCACCCTAACCCTAACCCCCCTAACCCTCACCCTCACCCTAACCCTAACCCTAAACCCTAACCCTAACCCCCCAAACCCTAACCCTAACCCTAACCTAACCTAACCTAACCTAACCTAACCCTAACCCTAACCCCAACCCCAACCCCAAACCCTAACCCTACTCAGTTCCCGCGATGGGGACAAGTTATTCCCAAGTGTTGCGGCGAGTGTGTGAGTTGAAGAAAGTCCGGAACGGTCAGCAACAACCATAGGAGAGCAGAGAGCGAGACGAAGTTCACTAAACAAAACATCGAATAAAACGTCACAAACAGACGCAAAACGATGTAAGATACATGAATCCCGAGACGAAAACGTCCCGGAAAGCCGCAGCAAACAACAAACCTGCATGAAAAATAATATTTCTAATACATAAAAGGTTGGCAAAGACAGAGCAAATCCATAATGTCACTTATCTGAAAAATGGCGGCCACAGAGAATGACTGTTTACCTCCTGCCGGAAACGGCAATTCATTGGCTAGCAGGCGGCGGTCTAATGGCGAGATGTCGTACCACTGAGTTGCCGCGCTAAATTTTGGCCGAGAAGAGCAAACAGATAGGCTTGGTTTCCATCAGTTTGACATGGTAAGTCCATTCCATTCATTCTCCTGCCCGGGATGGGCGTAGAGGAGACATGAGGGACGATTCCGTAGTCAGACGACGCCATCCGGTAAGTATATTCAATCAAACTGGGAGTATAATACGAACTCATTTCGATCAGTTCCCGCTGTCGCCCTTTCTCTTAAGTTTGACTGGGAAATAAAAAATCAAACCGAGCGTCATTTGAGGGAGGCGATAAACCGAAGCGGTCCCATGTGCAGCATACACTGGGCGCAATGAGAAGAAAAAAAAAGCAGAAAGATCCTATGGCAACAGAAATGTTGTCATCAGGCGAAATTCTGTAGAAGAAATGCACTCTGATAAGTGCACAAAGATTATATTTATATGCATTTATATGCATGCATTCAAGGCCTGACTAAGCGCGTTGGGTTATGCTGCAGGTCAGGCATATGCCTAGGATATGTGGTGTAGCGTATATGGATTTGTCCGAACACGGTGACGCCTCCTTGAGAAACCGAAACTGAAACTCTGCTCGAGGCAGGTCTTGTATTTTGGTGCCAGATTTCAAAACGCAACTTTTATCTACGTGTTCGTAAAGCACCTGAAGCTCGCTCACTGACCAAGGATAGGCGCTATATATCAGTATCTTCTTCTTCTTCTTCTTCTTCTTCTTCTTCTTCTTCTTCTTCTTCTTCTTCTTCACCATCATCATCATCTTCTTCTTCTTCTTCTTCTTCTTCTTCTTCTTCTTCTTCTTCTTCTTCTTCTTCACCATCATCATCATCTTCTTCTTCTTCTTCTTCTTCTTCTTCTTCTTCTTCTTCTTCTTCTTCTTCTTCTTCTTCTTCAACATGCAATATGTGATTTGTTTGCTGATGATACAACAACCAACATCATCATCATCATCATCATCATCACCTTCCTCCTCCTCATCATCATCATCATTTTGCTGCTTCTTCTTCTTCTTCTTCTTCTTCACTAACTTCTTCTTCTTCTTCTTCTTCTTCTTCTTCTTCTTCTTCTTCTTCTTCTTCTTCTTCTTCTTCTTCACTAACTTCTTCTTCTTCTTCTTCTTCTTCTTCACCTTCCTCCTCCTCCTCCTCCTTCTTCTTCTTCATTATCTTCTTTTTCGTCATCATCTTCATCATCACCACCACCACCACCATCTTCTCCTTTTCTTCACCATCATCATCATGAGGCAAACCGTATAGTGTGGTGCCAGTGTGTCATGTCTGCAACTTTTAGCGCTGATCCGGCAACGAACCGTGAACGACCCAAGAAAACCCTGCAGACCCCAGAGACAAAACGAAAACGATATCATTATTATCGATACTCATATATAGCGCCCGTCCTCACTCTTCGACCACAGATCAAACTCTAAGCTCTTTATAAACACAGGGTCATTTTGCATAACAGGCTGCCTGTCTGGGTTGAGCCGACTGATAGCTGGCTTCAAGCGCTCATCGTTCGCTTCCTGAGTCATTCAATCAGGATGTCCATCACGCACGCACATACTCATGTACGAAAACGTTCGCGCGATCCGGAAGTACGGTTTAATCCGGAAGACCTTGAACCCTTATGATTGGAATGCCGAAATGATAATTATGTACATGTGGGAAGAATTATTCTCTCGTGGGTTTTTTTTCTGTTCTGTTGAAATTCAGATTTGGTGTTGATGGTCAAAGTGTTTCCAGGGGATGAAAGAAAAGAAATGGTTGAACAGACGTGGAACAAGCTCCCTGATAACCTCCGTCATTCTGATTCCCTCGAATCTTTTAAATCTCGTCTCAAAACTCACCTTTTCCCTCAGCAGTAAGTTCAATTGTGGCAGGTCCACTCCTTTGCGTTAGCTGTGCTTGACTATGTGTGTATACCTATGTATGTGTACATAACTACATGCATGTATATGAATGTGTATTGTGTGTGCGTGTGTTTATGTAAGTTTGTGCCTGCCTATGTGTGCGTATGTGTTAGGGTAGCTGTTAGATACACATGTATGTTAAAATGTATGTATGCAGCGTGTGTGTGTGTGTGCGTGCGTGTGTGTGTGTGCGCGCGCGCGCGTGTGTGTGTGTGTGTGTGTGTGTAGTCACATTTTGGTGTGTGTATGTAACATAGACATAATGTTTTATGTTAACAAAAGCGTTTTTGTAAAGCACCTAGAGCAGATTTCTGGATAGTGTGCTATATAAGTATCCATTATTATTATTATTATTAACAGAGCGGCAGAGGACAGGGACAGAGGGAGGGGCGTGGTGGCGGTGTCTTCACCGCTGCCCTGACCACATCAACACAAGTCAAAGCACAGGGGAAGGTGACCATTCGGAAAGGCTCACACGCCAGTACATGCATCCATAGACAGACACAAACACATGGACAACCCAGTCAGGGTTGGAAACCTAGACTCATTTTCTTTGCACACGCGAGAGTAAAACAGAAACAAAAACAAGAGGGGCAAGGCCTT
>NC_134906.1:10421679-10424179 GCF_041734735.1 Babylonia areolata | reverse complement strand
CGCGCTGGTTCGAATCACGGCTCAGCCGCCGATTATTTTCTCCCCCCCCCCCTCCACTAGACCTGGAGTGGTGGTCTGGACGCTAGTCATTCGGATGAGACGATAAACCGAGGTCCCGTGTGCAGCATGCACTTGGCGCACGTAAAAGAACCCACGGCAACAAAAGGGTTGTTCCTGGCAAAATTCTGTAGCAAAAATCCACTTCGATAGGAAAAAACAAATAAAACTGCACGCAGGAAAAAATACAACAACAAAAAAAAAATGGGTGGCGCTGTAGTGTAGCGACGGACGCGCTCTCCCAGGGGAGAGCAGCCCGAATTTCACACAGAGAAATCTGTTGTGATAAAAAGAAATACAAAATACAAATACAAATACCACTACCACTGCTACCCCCGTCCGTAGCGAGTCAAGGCATGAGGACCTCCAAACGCCCACCAGTTCGCGAGCTGGTCGGTCGACGGTGTAGGGTATTAGAGTAGTGAGTTTTATATTTATTTGCTTATTTGTCATCATTGTTTGTCTTGTTTGTTTAATTATTTATTTATTATTATTATTATTATTATTTTATCATCATTTTCATTACTACTATCTTTTTTTTTTTTTTTCTTTTTTTTTCATCATAATTATTATTTATTTATTTATGTATGTACGCTTTTTTTTTTTTTTTTTGCTTTTTTTTTCTTTTTTTTCTTTTTTTTTTTTTTCTCAAGGCCTGACTAAGCGCGTTGGGTTACGCTGCTGGTCAGGCATCTGCTTGGCAGATGTGGTGTAGCGTATATGGATTTGTCCGAACGCAGTGACGCCTCCTTGAGCTACTGATACTGATACTGATACTGAGAGGAGTGAGTGACCACAGGCCGGTACAGGGAGGTGGGGGACGGAGGAAGGTTGTGGCGGAATGGTTACGGCTCTTGTGTCTGCCAACACGGTGACCTCGGGGGGTCTGGGTTCTGGTTCTTCTTCTTCTTCTTCTCTTTCTTCTTCTTCTTCTCTTTCTTCTCTTTCTTCTTCTTCTTTCTTCTTCTTCTTCTTCTTCTTCTTCTTCTTCTTCTTCTTCTTCTTCTCTTTCTTCTTCTTTCTTCTTCTTCTTCTTCTTCTTCTCTTTCTTCTTCTTCTTTCTTCTTCTCCTTCTTCTTCTTCTTCTTCTTCTTCTACTTCTTCTTCTCTTTCTTCTTCTTCTTTCTTCTTCTTCTTCTTCTTCTTCTTCTTCTTCGCCTTCTTCTTCATCTTCTTCTTCTTCTTCTTCTTCTTCTTCTTCTCTTTCTTCTTCTTCTTCTTCTTCTTCTTCTTCTTCTTCTTCTTCTTCTTCTTCTTCTTCTTCTCTTTCTTCTTCTTCTTCTTCTTCTTCTTCTTCTTCTTCTTCGTCTTCTCCTCCTACTACTCCTCTTTCTTCTTCTTCGCTCAAATGTATACGAGTGGGCTTTTACGTGTATCACCGTTTTTTGCCCCGCCATGCAGGCAGCCATACTCCGTTTTCGGACGTGGTCTGGGTTCGATTCCCGTACCGGGGATTTCGGTAAGGGGGAAGGTGGTTAAGGCTTTTTTTTTTTTTTCTTTCTTTCTTCTTTTCTTTGTACCCGGACTTTCTTGGGCTGACCACCGTTTTATTTTGCATATAATATAACTGAGCGTCTAGTCTATTCGGATGAGGCGGCGAATCGTGGTCCCGTTCGTCATTGTTCCAGCGTCCTTACCCACCCCCTCCCCCCTCCTTTCCCCTCCTTTTCAACACTGTTGCATTGATCCACGTGTAAATATATATATATATATATACGCAGTATTCTGAGGAACGTAGCATCACTGCGTTTTATCGTGTTGTTCTAAAAATGTCCTTTCATGCGTTATCAGTATCATAATAATTATTGTATGTATGATAGTCAGCCGTGTCCGGCTGTGACCATCAGAACAGCAGAGGGGGGCAACTGCTGTGCTGTCCCAACTATCTGGGCTGGAATTTTGACTGTTGTGGGGGGGGGAGAGTCTGTTATTTTATTATGCACCATGAAATCCAACGACGATTTTTCTACAACGCCAGAGGTGTGGTGGATTCACCACCCCCACGCCCTTCCTTCTTCAGCACCGTCCTTATATCCTCGTCGTGTTGATCTGTCGCTTGAAAGAACCTTGGCAGATCTGTGGAATCGAACTTAAAACGTGTTAGAATGCTCGTGGCTTTGTTGGTTGGTTGGTTGGTTTATTTGGGGCTTGATGATGGATTATGGGTTAGGGGTGTGGGGGGGGGGGTTGTTTGTTGGTTTATTTGGACTTGGTGGATTATCAGGGGGTGGTTGGGGGGGGGAGCGAGGGTGGCTTGGGGGAGGGGGTGTCTGATGGTTTATTTGGGCTTGATGGATTGAGGGGTGTGGGGGTAGCGGGGTCTGTCTGATGGTTTATTTGGGGCTTGATAGATTAGGGGGGTGGAGGGGTGTTTATTTTAGACTTGATGGAGGGGGGGGGGGTTGTTGGTTTATTTGGGGCTTGATGGATTAGGGTGGTGGTG
>NC_134906.1:10401679-10414179 GCF_041734735.1 Babylonia areolata | reverse complement strand
CAAAAAGGTATACATTTAGGATACCTTTGACAGAAGGGTATATATGGGTCACCTTTGACAGAAGGGTATATATTTAGGACACCTTTGACAGAAGGGTACATAAGGGACACCTTTGACAGAATGGTATTTATTTAGGACACCTTTGACAGAAGGGTATATATGGGACACATTTGACAGAAGGGTATATATGGTATATATATATACACCGCCCCTGCCATTGATTTTCACAAATGATGATTTCTAATTAATGATAATAATAATTACCATTATGATAGAAAAAATAATAATACAGGTAATGATAATACTAATTATAATATTATTTATTTTCAGTCTAATATCATCATCTTAGATGAACAGACTATAAATGAATAAACGAACGGTGTATATAGGTCACCTTTGACAAAGGGATGTGTGATGAATAAGTATGCTGTGTGCCTTCCCTGGTCGTATTCTGAACATAGCAAGGAGACGAAAATAGTCCTGCTAATGAGTGACATTATATTGACTAGCTAAGAGAGAGAGAAAAAAAAAACCCGCTGGTGAAAGCGTTGTCCTTTTTTTATTTGTTTGGTTTTTTTGGTCTTGTTTAACGGGAACAAGTTTCTGACATAATAATTTTTGTTTTTTTAAAAAGGTCAAGGCAGATTGATCGATCATACGACCAGTTTAGTTACGCGCTGTCAGAGATATTGGGGGGAAAACTGGCTGCTTTCTTTGCTGATGAAGCATTATTGGGCAAAGTCCTCCCACCCCCTCGCCTCCTGCAACCACCATACACCACACCTGAGGGAGAAGTGCTTGCACGCAATATATATATATATATATATATATGTGTGTGTGTGTGTGTGTGTGTGTATATATATATATATATATATATATATATATATATATATATATATATATAATGTTCTACAGATTTTT
This sequence comes from Babylonia areolata, assembly GCF_041734735.1. Lineage (NCBI taxonomy): Eukaryota > Metazoa > Mollusca > Gastropoda > Neogastropoda > Buccinidae > Babylonia > Babylonia areolata. The sequence continues at coordinate 10,413,258 of NC_134906.1, read as the reverse complement.
GTAACACCTCTCACCACACCACGCCACACTCTCCCCCCACCACAAACCCCCTCCCCCTCTCCCACCTCCCCCCCACCCCACCCCACCCCACCCCTACCGGCCTGCAGCCTTTGCTGTCTCGTTGTTTGCTGTCCTCCCTCCCTCCCTTCCCCCCCCCCCCCGCCCCCCCATCCTACTCCTCCTCCTCCTCTTTCTACCTCCACCACCTCCACACACCCACACACCCAACCACCCCTGGTAGGCCCACCCACCCCCCACCACCACACCATCCCCCATCCCCCAATCCAAGGGAACTGATTAAAACTTGTTTCCAGACAACCAGATTGCAGTGGGGGAGGGGGGTGGGGGGGGCGAAGGGGGGAGGGCGGCGTGGGGGGTGGGGGGGGAGGAGGAAAGTGAGGCTGTAGCTCGTATGGTAGTGAGCACCCCGAGGCTGTGCGGGTGGCGTTTGGGTTTTTGGGTTGGGGTCGGGTCTGGTTGGGTTGTCGGTCCGGAGGTTTTTCAATTTGAATCGGTGTCGGTGGTGGTGGTGATGGTGGTTGGTGATGATGGTGTGGTGGTGGTGTGGTGGTTGGTGATGATGGTGTGGTGGTGGTGTGATGGTGGTGGTGGTCGGGTATGACGTCTGTCATCTTGTGGGGTGGATGTAAATTAACGAGGCCGCAATTAGTGACGGGAGACCAGCTGTTTACCCTAACTCTGCCCCCCAACCCTCTCTCTCTCTCTCTCTCTCTCTACACACACACACACACACACACACACACACAACACACACACACACACACACACACCGCACACACACACACACACACACACACACACACACACACACACACCGCACACACACACACACAACACACACACACACACACACACACACACACACACACACACACACACACACACAAGCACACGCCCCAAACACTACCGCTTGCCCGGGCTGTCGATTTCGTCGAATTAACTGAGCGGCGGAGATGTTTGAGAGGGAGAGGGAGGAAGGAGAGGAGGAGGAAGAGGAAGAAGAGAGAGGAAGGAAAGGGGGAGGTGAGCGAGTTGGGGGTGGTGGTGGTGGGGAGGGTAGTGTCTGCGTTTTTTGGTGTCTTGTGTGTGTGTGTCGCTGTGTGTGTGTGTGTGTGTGTGTTGTTTTTTGTTTTTTGTTTTTTTGGTGTTTTTTTACACGAAGATGAAAGTGATGAGTGGAGTGATGGCCTAGAGGTAACGCGTCCGCTTAGGAAGCGTGAGAATCTGACTGAGCGCGCTGGTTCCAATCACGGCTCAGCCGCCGATATTTTCTCCCCCCTACACTAGACCTCTTGAGTGGTGGTCTGGACGGATGAGACGATAAACCGAGGATCCCGTGTGCAGCATGCATTTAGCGCACGTAAAAGAACGCACGGCAACAAAAGGGTTGTTCCTGGCAAAATTCTGTAGAAAAATCCACCTCGATAGGAAAAACAAATAAAACCGCACGCAGAAAAAATAAAATAAAATAAAATGGGTGGCGCTGTAGTGTAGCGACGCGCTCTCCCTGGGGAGAGCAGCCCGAATTTCACACATTTCACTGTTGTGATAAAAAGAAAATACAAATACAGAGAGAATAAGAAAAGAAGCATGTATTATGTACTGTTTGTTTATTTGTTTTATTTCATTATTTCATTACTTACTGTTTATGAATGTTATTTGATACAATTGATAATATGGTTCATCAGCCGTCATGTGCAAGTGCAACGTTGTGAGCACAGTATAAGCTTTAAGCTTGTTGATGCTCTTTTGTCATTGATTGCATTGTAATCAGGTGTACTGTTGAACATTTAAAGATTATTTAACTCTCTCCATACGAACGGCGAAAGAGACGACGTTAACAGCGTTTCAGCCCAATTACCATCATCAAAATATTGCAAGCGGAAGGCTCTTATACTGAAGAGGTGAATGTTGACAAAGAATACCACAACTCTGACGACGGAAGCTAAAGGTTGGGTCATTCATTCAGACACCCACTGGACATCCGAGGGGTCTGTGTAGAGGAGAAGAGAGGACTGGCCGTACTGAGTGAGTTAAGCTTGTTGACGCTCTTTTGTCATCCATTGCATTGTAATGATGTGTATTGTTGAATAATTAAAGATTATTTAAACCAGAAGAAGCAGGGTGGGGCGGGGGGGGGGAGCGGGGGGAGGGGGGGGGGAACTGGTTTGAATGGACGGAGAAGACTACTGGAAACAGTGAAGAGTTGGAGTGATGTCTGTAATTATAACACTGTGTTGATTATCTGGTTGTGGTTTTCCGCAATTTATCTTTATTCTTATCTTATCTGTCTATTATAATCCATGTGCAGTATAGTAGGCTATGCTTATAATTATATTCAAAATAATGTTTCTTAATTCTTTCTGTTTTTTACATCAAGAATGCCAGTTGTTACCTGCAGTGTGTGGATGTATGTATGAAACGGTGTATGTGATTTTTTTTTTTTTTTTACATTTGTGTCTTCGTAATATTCGTAAAAGCTGATGACTTTTACAGTTATGGCCCCCATGTTGTTTACTTGTCTATGTTGTGATAATGCACCTGACCAAATTTCTCCAGTTGGAGATAATAAAGTTATTCTAATTCTTATTCTTATTCACTGAGCTGCCCGGAGTCCTCAAGGGAAACAGCCGAGCAGGGGTGGGGGTGGGGGGGTGGGGAGGGAGGTTACCTGACAGACAGACAGACAGACAGCATGGAAAGTCATTCGGATGTGGGACGATAAACCATCTGCAACTTTGATTAATCATCGATTAATTGACCAATCTTTTTTCTTTCTCTCTCTCTCTCTCTCTCTCTCTCTCTCTCTCTCTCTCTCTCTCTCTCTCTCTCTCTCTCTCTCTCTCTTTATACTAAAGCTAAGCGTCGAATAGTTTGGGTTTTTTTTTACGACCAGCGAAGGAAGTATGCGTGGTTAATGATAAATTGCTCAGCAACACCGGATCATTTCATTTATTTGACTTTCCTCTTCCACCAGTGTACTGAATCAAAGCATCAAGCCATTAATTGGTTTAAACAGTATTTTATTTGGAACATGTCACAATACAACACAGATGTCGATGAACAGGACAACAAGAAAATCTTATATAAAGTCCTGCCCTGACACATGTACATACTGAATATGTGACGGATGTCATCATCACTAGAAGAACGTGAACATTCATGAGTTTTGAACAAACCTAAGCTGAGATATAAATAAAGTGAAGAAAATGAATAATAAGCGAGTGGTGGAGGAAGAAGTCAATAGAGAGAGAACGAGAAGCATCAACGCTGGGGCACAAGCACAGCAAGACTTAGCCATTAATTAACTCTCTCCATACGAACGGCGAAAGAGACGACGTTAACAGCGTTTCACCCCAGTTGCCATCATCAAAATATTGCAAGCGGAAGGCTCTCATACGGAAGAGGTGAATGTTGACAAAGAATACCACAATTCTGACGACGGAAGCTAAAGGTTGGGTCATTCATTGAGACACCCACTGGACATCCGAGGGGTCTGTGTAGAGGAGAAGAGAGGACTGGCCGTACTGAGTGAGTTAATCAATTAAACCTTTTTTACTAACAGCGAAGGAAGGACGCACGGTTATGAACAGCTCAGCAACGAACACCAGTAGTCAGTACCTTTCACTGATACTTCTATCAGCTTCCGAAACCAACATGCACCACTGGCTGGTCGATGATGGCCGCCGGACCACCTGCTCAACAGAATGGGAGTCTCCATTGTCGTATGACCTCCACAGGTACACACGTCATGCGCGCGCACATTCACACACATACTTGCGGGCGGGCGCACGCACACACACACACGCGCGCGCGCATAGTACATACACACACACGCGCGCGCGCACACACACACACACACACACACACATTCACACAGTTTCTTTTTCTTTCCGGGCGTACGATGGTGAATGGTAATCGTTTGTGTGTGTGTGTGTGTGTGTGTGTGTGGTCTGTGCGCGCGCGTGTTTGTATGTGTGTGTGTGTCTGTCTGTGTGTGTTCAGTATCTGTGAGTGTACGGCTGTGAGTGTGATTTTAAATGTGTGTGTGTGTGTGTGAGAGAGAGAGAGAGAGAGAGAGAGGAGAAAGAGAGAAAGTGTGTGTGTAGTGCGTGTGTGTGTGTGTGCGCGCGTGTGTCTGTAACGTGCGCAATCTGGAGGCCATATGGACCCCAGACGCTGAATTGAAGGAAACCTGGTAGGGGTGGTGGTGGTGGTTGTGGCGGCGGAGGTGGTGGTGGTTGTTGGCGGTGTAGTGGGTGGGTGGTTGATAATGGTGGTGCCTCTGCCCCTCCCACCCCCCGCACCCCCCCCCCCCCCTTCCCGTTAAACTCGCCCAATTAGGTTCACAGCTGTCAGATGATGGCGACACACACAACACAAGACGACGGGACGGAATGAAGAGAAATAAAGGAGACAGGCCACACCACCCCACACCACACCACACACCTCACCACACACCACACCACACCACACCTCACCACACACCACACCACACCACACACACCTCACCTCACACCCACCACACCTCACCACACCTCACACCACACCTACCACACACACACCCACACACCACACACACACACACACCACCACCACACACCACACACACCTCACCACACCTCAACCACACACGACACACCACACCACACCTCACCACACACCTCACACACACCACACACCACACCACACCTCACCACACACCTCACCACACCACACCACACCACACCTCACCACACCACACACCTCACCACACCACACCCACTCACCACACCACAACCACACACCTCACCACACACCACACCACAGCACCTCACACACCACACCACACACCTCACACACCCACACCACACCACTCACCACACCACACCACACACCTTCACCACACCACACAACACACCTCACCACACACCACACCAGCACCACTCACCACACCACACCACACACCTCACCACCACACCACCCACAACACCTCACCACACCACACCAACACACCTCACCTCACCACACCACACACCTCACCACACCACACCACACCTCACCACACCACACCCACACCACACCACACACCTCACCACACCTCACCACACCACACCACACCACACACCTCACCACACCACACACCTCACCACACCACACCACACCACACCACACACCTCACCACACCACACCACACCACACCACACACCTCACAACACCACACCACACACCTCACCACACCACACCACACCACACACCTCACCACACCTCACCACACCACACCACACCACACACCTCACCACACCACACCACACACCTCACCACACCTCACCACACCACACACCTCACCACACCACACCACACACCTCACCACACCACACACCACACCTCACCACACACACCACACCACACACCTCACCACACCACACCACACCACACACCTCATCACACCACACCACACACCTCACCACACCTCACCACACCACACACCTCACCACACCACACACCTCACCACACCACACCACACCACACACCTCACCACACCACACCACACCACACACCACACCACACCACACACCTCACCACACCACACCTCACCACACACCTCACCACACCACACACCTCACCACACCACACCACACCTCACCACACCTCACCACACCACACACCACACCACACCTCACCACACACCTCACCACACCACACACCACACCACACACCACACCACACCTCACCACACACCTCACCACACCACACCACACACCACACCTCACCACACCACACACCTCACCACACCACACCACACCACTCACCACACCACACCACACACCTCACCACACACCACACCACACACCTCACCACACCACACACCTCACCACACCACACACCTCACCACACCACACCACACCACACACCTCACCACACCACACCACACCTCACCACACCACACCACACCACACCACACACCTCACCACACCTCACCACACACCACACCACACACCTCACCACACCACACCACACCACACCACACCACACCACACACCTCACCACACCTCACCACACACCACACCACACACCTCACCACACCACACCACACCACACCACACCACACACCTCACCACACCACACCACACCACACACCACACCACACACCTCACCACACCACACACCACACCACACCACACACCTCACCACACCACACCACACACCTCACCACACCACACACCTCACCACACCACACACCACACCACACACCTCACCACACCACACCACACACCACACCACACCACACACCACACCACATGCAACCCGTCCCGTGACCTCTCTGTAGCTCCCGCCTGCCGTCGATTTCATGCAATTAATTCTCAGCGACCGGCTGTTTGTTATTTGTTTGGGAGGGGAGAGAGAGAGAGAGGGAGAGAGAGGAGGGGGTAGGGGGAGAAGAGAGAGGGAGATGGAGAGAGAGAGAGAGGGGTGAAGGGTGGAAGAAAGAATAGAAAAGAAACGTGGCAGGGTGGGTGGGTGGGTGGGGAGGGGGTGTTGGAAGAAAGAATAGAAAATAAGGAAAATGGCAAGGGGGGGGGGGTGAGAGTTTAGAGGTAGGAGTGGGGGGGGGGGGGCGGTACGGGGGAGAAAGATGTGTGTATGTGGTTGAAGGTGGGGGGTGGGGGTGGGGGGGAGGCCGGGGGGTGGTGGTGGTGGTGGTTTGGTAAATAAAACGTGAAAGTAAAGAGGGAAGGAGTGGAGTGGTGGTGGTGGTGGTGGTGGTGGAGGGCTGTTGGTCTGGTTGAGGAAGGTGGGTGTGTGTGTGTGTGGTGGGGGAGGGGAAAGGGGGGGGGAGAGGGGGGGAGGGTGTAGGGGTTGAAAGAGGAGGTAGTGGTTATTGATATTGACTCCTCCTCCTCTTCTTCTTCTTCTTCTTTTTTTTTATTTTTTTAAATTTTTTTTCCCCAAGGCCTGACTAAGCGCGTTGGGTTACGCTGCTGGTCAGGCATCTGCTTGGCAGATGTGGTGTGTAGCGTGTATATGGATTTGACCGAACGCAGTGACGCCTCCTTGAGCTACTGATACTGATACTGATGCTGCTTCTTCTATTTTTCTTCTTCTTCCTCTTCTTCCTTGTTCGTGGGCTGCAACTCGTATACGTGTACACAAGTGGGCTTTTACGTGTGTGACCGTTTTTTTGTGTGTTTTTTTAACCATGCAGTATAGGTAGCCATACTCCGTTTTCGGAGGGTATATTGGTTCTCTCTCCACACGGAGATGTCTGATGAGATAGTATAACATCTATTAGAGGTAGTAGAATAAAATGGGGGGGGGGGGTGGGATGGGGTATGGATAATGAATGGATGATATGGATACTTATAATTACAGCACCTATCCTCGGTCGGAGACCAAGCTCTAAGCGCTTTACAAACACGGGAGTCATTTGCACAACAGGCTGCCTACCTGGGTAGAGCCGACTGACGGCTGCCATTGGGCGCTCATCATTCGTTTCCTGTGTTCATTCAATCAGATTTCAGGCACGCTCACACTTACACATTCAGACAGACATGTAACATTTTACGTGTATGACTCGGTTTTGTTTATTTTACCCCGCCATGCAGGCAGCCATACTCCGCTTTCGGGAGCGTGCATAGCTGGGTATGTTCTCGTTTCCATTACCCCCACACCGAACGCTGACATGGATTACAGGATCTTTAACGTGCTGTAGTTGATCTTATGCGTGCGTACACACAGGAAGGGTTGTTCTGGCTGCACATAATTATGTTGACCTGGGAGATCGGAAAAAATCTCCCCCTCCCCCCATCCCCTTTACCCACCAGGCGCCATTACCGAGATTCGAACCCCGGGACCCTCACATTGAATGTCCAACGCTTTAACCACTCGGCTGTTGCGCTCGTGTCTTTGGGAAAGAGGTATAGGTTTCAGTAACTGAAAGGCCAGACTTGAAAGAGCTAAGTGCAAGAGTCTGATGAAGTGAAAAGGGGCGGGAGGGGAGGGGAGGGAGGGAGAGTGTGATGGGGGGGGGGGAGGGGGGGGGGGCGAGATCGTTCCGAAATGCGACGGGCGCCATAGCCGATTGGTTAAAGCGTTGGACTTTCGATCTGAGGGTCTCGGGTTCGAATCACGGTGACGGCGCCTGGTGGGTAAAGGGTGGAGATTTTTACGATCTCCCAGGTCAACTTATGTGCAGACCTGCCAGTGCCTGAACCCCCCTTCGTGTGTATGCGCAAGCATAAGATCAAATACGCACGTTAAAGATCCTGTAATCCATGTCAGCGTTCGGTGGGTTATGGAAACAAGACCATACCCAGCATGCACACCCCCGAAAACGGAGTATGGTTGCCTACATGGCGGGGTAAAAACGGTCATACACGTAAAAAAGCCCACTCGCGTATATATACGAGTGAACGTGGGAGTTGAAGCCCACGAACGAAGAAGAAGGAGAAGAAGTTCCGAAATGCAAGGTCTAGAGACAGAGAGACAAAGAGCGGCGGCTGCTAAGAATGGAGTGTGTGATTCTGGGAACGGTATAAAAAAAATAAATAAATAAAACAAAACAAACAAACAAAAAAAAACAACCAAAAAACACAAGAGTGTTGTCTCCACCACCTTACCCTCCATTCTTCTTAATTTTCTTCTTCTTCTTCGTGTTTTTCTTCTGTTAGGCCAATTACTTTGGTGATAATGAATTTAATCTCATGTTAATATTGATATCAGCATTATTTTACTATATTATGTACTGTTTGTTTATTTGTTTTATTTCATTATTTCATTACTTACTGTTTATGAATGGTATTTGATACAAGTCATAATATGGTTCCTCAGCCGTCATGATAAAATTGAAGTGCAACGTTGTGAGCACAGTATAAGCTTTAAGCTTGTTGATGCTCTTTTGTCATTCATTGCACTGTAATCATGTGTATTGTTGAATAATTAAAGATTGTTTAAACCAAGAGTGTTGTCTGAAGCTGATCGTAGAGAGCGAGATGATGTTTGGAGTTGTATTTGTATTTGTATCTCTTTTTGTCACCACAGATTTCTCTGTGTGAAATTCGGGCTGCTCTCCCCAGGGAGAGCGCGTCGCTATACTACAGCGCCACCCATTTTTTTGTATTTTTTCCTGCGTTCAGTTTTATTTGTTTTTCCTATCGAAGTGGATTTTTTCTACAGAATTTTGCCAGGCCGGAACAACCCTTTTGTTGCCGTGGGTTCTTTTACGTGCACTAAGTGCATGCTGCATACTGTGCCTCGGTTTATCGTCTCATCCGAATGAGAATTGAAGGTGAAGATAGTCACATGGGTGCGAAGTTGGTTTTTGACTCACTTGTGTAAACAAAGTGAGTCTATGTTCTAACCCGGTGTTCGGTTGTTTGTGTGTTTGTGTGTGTGTGTCTGTGTGTCCGTGGTAAACTTTAACATTGACACCAAATTAGGCATAAAAATATATATATAACGTCTGGTACCACTTAGAAAATACCAACTTTTGTAGTCAATTTGAAATTGGAAATTTGATTATCGTTTTCGTTGATTTTCTCAGAAAAATTAAATGCTGTTTAAAGGTCTAGCTTTTTCTGCTTAGTAAGTAGTGTAGAATAAAAGAAGTACAAGCGCAGTTGCTCTCTCTCTCTCTCTCTCTCTCTCTCTCTATATATATATATATATATAGAGAGAGAGAGAGAGAGAAATGTGTGTGTGTGTGTGTGTGTGTGTGTGTGTGTGTGTGTGTGTGTGTATTATGTAACACCAACGACAACCAAACTTTCTATCTAGCATTTCTGCTTAGTAAACGGAATGATGGAGGGTGGTGTGGCGGGGAGGGGGCGGGGGGGCGCGGGGGGTGGGGGGGGAGTCAGTCAGTAGAAGAGCAGTAGCCGTGTGTCTATAAAACGACCACCAAAAGTTTGGGAGTTTGCCCCGTCAGTGTCCGTCTATACAGATCTATTTCCACCGATGGCTGGGAGGAGGAGGAGAAGGAGGAGGAGGAGGAGATCGTTGAAGGGCGTCATTTCATCTTCACACTGCTGCAGAGGGGAAACGCGAGCTGAGAGTCTTTCTTTCATCCCATTCTGTGAAAATGCAGTTGTGGGGGGGGGGGGCCAAACTCCATCTAGGCAACCCCCCCACCACCACCACCCCCACCCCCCCACCCCCCACCGTCCTCGTCCCTCACCTCACACACCCACACATCTGAAGTTCTTTTTCTTCGGTGAAAAAGACTTCTTTCTCTTTCTGTCTCTCTATCTCTGTCTCTCTCCTTATATCTGTCTCTGTCTCTCTCTCTCTCTCTATGACTCTGTGTGTGTGTGTGTGTCTGTCTGTCTGTCTGTCTCTACCTCTCTCTCTCTCTCTCCTTCTCTCTCTCCCTCTCGGTCTCTCTCTCTCCCCCCTTTTCTCTCTCTCTCTCCCTCTCTCTCTCTCTCTCTCTGTCTCCTCTCTGCCCGGTCCCTCTCTCTCTGTGTCTCTCCCCTTTTCTCTCTCTCTCTCCCGCCTCTCTCTCTCTCTCTGTCTCTCTCTGTCTCTCTCTCTCCCCTTTTCTATCTCCCTCCCTCCCCCCTCTCTCTCTCTCTCTTTCTCTCTCTCTTTCTTTCTCTTTATCCCTCTCGCTCTCTGCCAAGAAAGGGCCCGTCGGGTCCCTCCCCCTATAATTGAATCATTTACCGTATCGCAGGTTTTGGGGAGAGGGGAGGTGAGGGGAAGAGGGAGGGGGGACGACGCATCTCGCCATCTCATCTGCGACCAGCAGTAAATAGGAAATCAAAACCAATCTCCCAGCGCCGCGCACGGCCCGCAATCTGGCCAACAGGGCGCACGCGCGCGCGCGAGAGAGAGAGAGAGAGAGAGGGTGGGGGGTGGGGGGGGGGGGGGGGGGGGCGAGGGCGCTTGGCGTATCGTCATCATAATCAATCTGGAGCCAGTACAGTACAGTACAGTACAGTACAGTACAGCCCCCAGGACCCCCCCGTCCCACAAGGCCCCCCCCCCCCCCCCCCCCCCCTCCCCCGCCTCCCACCTCCTTTTCAACTGCACAGGCATTGCTTGGCTCAGGGCCCAGAAATCTAAATAGACACATTTGTTGTTTGGGGGTGGGGGTGAGTGGGGGGCGGTGGGGGTGGGAAGAGGGTTTTAATTTTCCGCCTTCTGCATCCCAGAATACCAACTCATTTGGAGGATCGCTCACAGGTGATGATGATGATGATGATGACTGATGCTGCTGCTGTTGCTGCTGCTGGCACAAAACTTTGGCGCGGTTTTCGACCAGTGGGGGAGGGGGTTTTAAAGGGCCCCCTCACACGTTATAGCGTTGGTCTCTTTAATTAAGGGTTTCCCTGGCTTGGTTTATTTGCTGCGACTTTCGACCAGAGGGGGGCTTTAATTAAAGGGCCTTTTCACACGTTATAACGTAAGTTGTTTCCTGTGCTTATTTTAACCTGGTGCGGTTTCGACCGGGCAACTGGGATAGAGTTAAGGGTCTCCTTACACGTTATAGCGCTTGTCTCCACGGTTTTCACGTGCCATGTTGAGGGTTCAGGTGGTAGTCCTGCTGGTTACTGTTCCACTTCAGAGTTGTAATT
>NC_134906.1:10391679-10396679 GCF_041734735.1 Babylonia areolata | reverse complement strand
GAGGGGGTTGGTGGGAATGGGAGTGAGAAATAAAGAGAGATGGAGAGAGAGAGAGGGGGGGGTTGGTGGGAATGGGAGTGAGAAATAAAGAAAGATGGAGAGAGAGAGAGAGGGGGGTTGGTGGGAATGGGAGTGAGAAATAAAGAGAGATGGAGAGAGAGAGAGGGGGGTTGGTGGGAATGGGAGTGAGAAATAAAGAGAGATGGAGAGAGAGAGAGAGGGGTTGGTGGGAATGGGAGTGAGAAATAAAGAGACTGAGAGAGAGAGAGAGAGGGGTTGGTGGGAATGGGAGTGAGAAATAAAGAGAGATGGAGAGAGAGAGAGGGGGGTTGGTGGGAATGGGAGTGAGAAATAAAGAGGATGGAGAGAGAGAGAGAGGGGTTGGTGGGAATGGGAGTGAGAAATAAAGGAGATGGAGAGAGAGAGGGGGGTTGGTGGGAATGGGAGTGGAAATAAAGAGAGATGGAGAGAGAAGGGGGGTGGTGGGAATGGGAGTGAGAAATAAAGGAGATGGAGAGAGAGAGAGAGGGGTTGGGGGGAAATGGGATGAGAAATAAAGGAGATGGAGATAGAGAGAGAGGGGTTGTGGAGGGGAGTGAGAAAAAAAGAGAATGGAGAGAGGGAGGAGAAGGGGGGGTTGGTGGGAATGGGAGTGAGAAATAGAAGATGGAGAGGGAGGGGTTTGTGGTATGGGAGTGGTAAAAGAGAATGGGAGAAGTAGAGGGGGGGTGGTGGATGGAGTGAGAAATAAGAAGGTGGGAAAAGAGGGGGTTGGTGGAAGGGGGATGTGGAAATAAAGTGATTGGAAAGAGAGAAGAGGGGGGTGGGGGGGGAATTGAGTGAAAATGGGATGGAGAGAGAGAGAGGGGGGGTTGGTGGGAATGGGAGTGAGAAATAAAGAAAGATGGAGAGAGAGAGAGAGAGGGGTTGGTGGGAATGGGAAGTGAGAATAAAGAGAGATGGAGAGAGAGGGGTTTGGTGGGAATGGGAGTGAGAAATAAAGAAGATGGAGAGAGAGAGAGAGGGGGGTGGTGGGAATGGGAGTGAGAAATAAAGAGAGATGGAGAGAGAGAGAGAGGGGTTGGTGGGAATGGGAAGTGAGAAATAAAGAGAGATGGAGAGAGAGGAGAGAGGGGTTGGTGGGAATGGGAGTGAGAAATAAAGAGAGATGGAGAGAGAGAGAGAGAGGGGTTGGTGGGAATGGGAGTGAGCAATAAAGAAAGATGGAGAGAGAGAGAGAGAGAGAGAGAGGGGTTGGTGGGAATGGGAGTGAGAAATAAAGAGAGATGGAGAGAGAGAGAGGGGGGTTGGTGGGAATGGGAGTGAGAAAGAGAGATGGAGAGAGAGAGAGAAAGACAGAGAGAAGGGGTCAGTCAGTGAGAGAGACAGAGACAGAGAGACACACACACTCAGAGAGAGAGAAACGAGAGACAGAGATCGAGAGAGAGAGAGGGGGGGAGACAGAGACACAAAGAGATAGATAAAGACAGAGAGAGAGAAGGGGTCAATGAGAGAGAGAGAGGGAAACGAGAGAGAGAGAAACAGAGAGGGGGGGGGGGAGACAGAGACACAAAGAGATAGAGAAAGACAGAGAGAGAGAAGGGGTCAGTGAGAGAGAGAGAGAGAGAGAAATAACGAGAGAGACAGAGACAGAGAGAGTGAAGACAAAGCCGCCCTCCCACAAGCGATTGCACTCTATTTGATAGTTGGCCCCCGCAAGGCACAAGGCCCCCCCCCCCCCGTGTTATTAAAAAAACGCAGACAACGATAAAGAGCGCCGCGCGATCGAAACTCATTTTTAGCGGTTATGCCGAACTAACCGAGCGTGACCCATCCCTACAGTTATGGGACTTTGCTTTCTTTTTCTTTTTCTTCTCTCTCTCTCTCTCTCTTTCTCTGTCTCTCTGTCCCCCTCCTCTCCCTCACCCCTCCCCCACCCCCTCCACACACACACACACACACACACACACACACAATTTTTCTTAATAACTTGGCTGATAGTTTTTGATGTCGCCGCCCCTCCCCCCCCCCCCCCTCTCCTCCACCCCCCTCTCCTCCTCCCCCCTCTTCTTGCTGAGATAGAAAATGATTGGGTTTGAGAGATTCGAGCGATGGATGGATGGATGGAAGGAACTGGATTGATTTCTATCCCGATCCAGTTGAGCTCTCAACACAGGTCTGGTGGATGGGTTTGAATGAACGAATGAATGAACGAATGAACGAACGAATGAGGAGAGAGAGAATGATTGTAGGCTTTTGTGTTGGTGGATGAAGGGGGCTGTGGGGTTTTTGTGTGTGTGTGTGTGGTTGTTTTTTGTTTTTTTTGGGGGGGGGTTGTTGTTTTTTTTAGGGGATGGTGCTGAACACTTTTGTGTGTGTGCGTGTGCGTGGGAATGGAAAGATTAAAAGACGGTTGTGAAAGTTTTCCTTTCACAATTGGGAAGGACAAGGTGAGTGGATGGGTGGGTGAGTGTGGGTGTGGGTGGGGATGGGAGGGGGTTAGGTAGGGGGGGGGGTGGGGGGGGGGGGGGCACGGTGATTTCTCGCTCGGTTTGCGTTCTCACTGTGCTCGAAGGGTCGTTGTGGTCGGTCCTTGTTAAGTGAGGAGTTTTCGAGTTCGAGTAGTTTTGTTGTTGTTGTGGTGGTGGTGGTGGTGGTTGTGTTTTTGAACCAGTCCTTTTACTCAAGACTTTTTGTTTGTTTGTTTTGGGTGTTTTTCTAGGTTTCTTTTGTGTGTGTGTGTGTGTGTTTGTTTTGTTTTGTTTTGTTTTTTTGTTTGGTTTTTTTTTTCGTTTGTTTTTTTCTTTTCAACGTGGAGGGGATTTCTTCTGAGTACTTAGCAGATGGCACGAGAGCAGCTATTGTATTCTGAGAGATGTGATGGAGTTTGGTGTGTTCTTTTGATAATTCTTTCCTTTTTTTTTTTTTTTTTGTTTTTTTTTTTGTTCCGGGGGTATTTGATACAGTTTGAATTCCACGCGAACTTCCTTTCAACAGCAGATCTCAGTCCGTGGTTCATTATCTTTTTAATTGCGTATCTGCTGTGCTTGTTTCAGTTGTTTTGAATGCCGTATTCGGGGTATGTTTTAATTTGTATTAGCATCACAAGCAAACCATCCCGGTTAGTGATTCATTTCAACATGAATGCATAATCGTTATTTTCATTGTGAAATAATGTACAAAAAAAACAGTTTTCTTCTAATATTTGGCGAGTACTTATCATAATTATCATTACGACCTGAACCAAGAATCGCGTAAATGAAGCCGTACATTACTTGCATTCACCCCCTCCACCCAACCCTTCCCCCCCCCCCCCCCCCCCCCCCCCCCCCCCCCCCCCCCCCCCCCCCCCCCCCCCCCCCCACACACACACACACATACACGTTTGTACTTATTTATTTGTTCATTTTGAATGTGCATGGACAGCTGAATTGGTCTTCTGCATTTAGTAATTGAGGGTTGATGAAGGAGCGATGAGATTACTATGTTGTGTCTGTTTTTGTATCTGTCTCTGTCCGTCTGCCTGTCTCTGTGTCTCTGTCTCTGTCTGTCTCTTTCCCATCTCTCTGTCTCTCTCTCCCCCTCTGTCTTTTTCTCGCTCTGTCTCTCTCCCTCCCTCACACTTTCTCCCCCCCCCCCTCTCTCTCTCTCTCTTGCTCTGACCCAAGCCAGCACCTCCCCAACGGTTTCAGTTTCAGTAGCTCAAGGAGGCGTCACTGCGTTCGGACAAATCCATATACGCTACACCACATCTGCCAAGCAGATGCCTGACCAGCAGCGTAACCCAACGCGCTTAGTCAGGCCTTGAGAGAAAAAAAAGGTGAATAAATAATAGATAAGTGTACATAAATAAGTAAATAAATAAATAAATGAATAAATAATAATTATAATATCAAAAAGGTAGTAGTAGTAGTAGTAGTAATGATAAATAAATAAATAAATAAGACAACAATGATGATAAATAAGCAAATACATGTAAAACATGAAGACACACATTCACACACATGCACCCACACATGCATAACAGATATGCACCAAACAACAACTCCAGCTAAACCCCAGGCTCCAGCCAGTGCAGTGTGTGGTATACAGTACAGTACAGACAGAAAGGCCTGGATAGTGAAGTTTGCTGTGTCACGTGGAACAGCGGTGTCATCATCACCCCCTCCGCCCCTCCCCCCCCCCCACCTTCCCCCCCCACACACCACCACACCACCACCACCACCCCCCATCTGTACTGAAAATATTAATTATTCACCAGTCAAAATGGCCGCCGCCTGTCTCCTATCTGTATGATCTGTGCCCAGCGTCCGATTATTTTGCCTGCCGCGCCCCTCCTCGCTCGGTCGCTCGCCCGCTATCCAGGTTAGGGTATGTGTGTGGGGGGGAGGGGGTGGGGGTGACCGGGGGGGGGGGGGGGGTCGGAGGGGGGTAGTTGAGTTTAGGAGGCCGCTTAGGAAGAGGGAGGTGGAGGAGGAGGAAGAGGAGGATACCCTGTGCTCCTCTTACTGCGTTCACTCACACCCTCACCCTCCATTCCACACCCCACCCTCCAAAAATGTCATGAAATATAGGTGTGGGAGGGGGGGGAAGTTGATGGAATCAACGGAGAAACGTCCCCCCCCCCTTCACACACACACACACACACACACACACACACACACACACACACACACACACACACAGAGCTCCTCTTACGTACAGTCATGGTTTCCCCATGACGATGGGAAGTCATTTACAGCTTAGTCTTTTGTGTGAAGGACTAGGACTCTCAACCTGGGAGGCAAGACTTCAGCTGTTCTTAGTGCTACAGCCTTGGGGGGTGGAGGGGGGGGGCTAGTCGGCCTTTTGGGAACCATCCCCAACGCCGACTGTCCTAAAAAAAAACAAAAAAACCTCTTGGACGAGAGAGTTGGTGGGGGTGGGTGTAACTTGGGCAAGACACTCTCCACTATCATCCAGTTCTAGCCCAGATTGTCAGGAACAGCAGGTGCCTCCTC
>NC_134906.1:10381679-10386679 GCF_041734735.1 Babylonia areolata | reverse complement strand
GATTGTGTCTGATTTTTTTTTTTTTTTTTTTTTTTTTTTTTTGTTGGGGGGGTTGGGGGGGGGGGGGAAGTTTGGGGGTGTGTGACTGAAGAGATGGGGGGGGGGGGGTTCCATTTGTCATGGGATTTTTGTTGTTGCTGTTGTTGTTGTTCTCACAAGTATCCTTTTTTTTTTTCATTCATTTATTCGTTCGTTCATGGCGAGTTTCAAGGTCTGACTAAGCGCGATGGGTTAGGCTGCAGGTCAGGCATCTGCTTAACAGATGCGGCGTAGCGTATATGGGTTGGTCCGAACGCAGTGACGCCTCCTTGAATGACTGAACTGAACTGACCTGAAGTCGTACGATGCCGCATTTGAATTTCAGTGGAGATAGCGTGCAATTTTTGTTTAGGGAAGTATTTTATCACAAAAAAACAGCACAAAAATAACACACATCAGGTGCGTGCGTGTGTGTGTGTGCTATTGTTGTTGTTTTTATTAATCGTTTAGTTAATCATTCATTTCTTTATTTGTTTATCAATTAGTTATCAATGCTTCAATGTTTGTTGTTGTTGTTTTTGGTTTATGTTGTTGTTTTTTCGAGTAACAAAAAAAAGAAAAAGTCTGTGCCCTCGTGGGATACTTCATAGAAGAAAGCAGCAACATGGAATTCATGTACCTGAGTTATACTTACTACAGTAGATAAGCGGAAAAAAAGAAGAAAAAATCAGAGGAAAAATATACATGAAGATATAATGTTGTATACACCAGTACTTACCAAAACTGGACAACACAGCTGGACGTTAAAAATATAAGCATTTCCTTACCGACAGATTATTTCAACAGGCAAAAAAAAAAACATGAATAAAATCACACACACACACACACACACACACACACACACACACACACACACACACATGCTGTCATTGATGGGGGGGGGGGGGAATGCTCAATCTGTCTCACGCATGCGCACACAATCAGGCAGAATCGAATCACCGGGACATTAATTGACGCCAGAGTCGACCGCGTCAAAGCATACCCCCCACCCCCACCCCTCCCCCTTTTTTTTTTTCCTTTTTTCTTTTTTTCGTTCTTTCTTTCCTTCTTGTCATTGCCTTGAAATTAATGAAGAACACAAACCTGAAAAGTGGATTGGACTGAGTTAATCAATCGACGGGTGTGAAGCATTAAAACCGTGCCCCTGTTGATATTACCCCCCGGGTAAATCCGCGATTTACCAGGAAGGGGTGGGGTGGGGAGGGGGGGGGAGGGTTGAGAGTGGGAGGGAGGATGGGGGAGAGGTGGGGAAGAGAGAGAGAGGGGAGTGTTGTTGTTGTTGCAGAAATGGTGCGGGCGCTTAAAATTCCCGCATTCGTTCCCGGATATTAGTTTTGAACATTGATGGAGTCTCCCGTCGGACCGACGGATGAGTAGGCAGGCAAGCTTATCTGTCGGTGTGTGTCCTCATATGGGAGAAGAGGCCGATTCTGGATGTGCAGCACTTCCCACAGGTGTTGCAAGCGGAAAAAACACGTCTCCAGAAGTTGAGCCCCGCTTCCTTCGCTCACGCTTCTCCTTAATGGCCAGCGTTCTCTAGTTTTGAACATTATTGACGTTTTAACTCACTCAGTACGGCCAGTCCTCTCTTCTCCTCTACACAGACCCCTCGGATGTCCAGTGGGTGTCTGAATGACCCAACCTTTAGCTTCCGTCGTCAGAATTGTGGTATTCTCTGTCAACATTCACCTCTTCAGTATAAGAGCCTTCCGCTTGCACTATTTTGATGGTGGTAATTGGGGTGAAACGCTGTTAACGTCGTCTCTTTCGCCGTTCGTATAGAGAGAGTTAATGGCCAGCGTTCTCTAGTTTTGAACATTATTGACGTTTTAAACCACACCGGGGACAAATCATCACTGGAGAAAAAACGCTAAGTGACAAGTCAACAGCTTAAGCTTTGTTTGTGTAACGGTGTACAGTTTTTGCTGAAGTTAAGCTGTGCCATTCCTTCCTTCCCTCCTTCCTTCCCTCCTTCCTTCATCACCCCTCGCCTCCGCCGACACACACACACACACACGCACACACACATACACACACACTTGCGCGCGCGCACGCACGCACACACACAGACATACGTCCTTTCGTTCTTCTTTCCTTCGTTCATTGCTTTGATGTTGCTACTTTGCTTTTTTTTTTTTTTTCTTTCTTTCTTTCTTTCTTTTTTTTTTTTTTCTTTTCATTTCTCCCAAAGCTTTACGCTGTCTTTTTTATCTCTCTCTCTCTATATATATATATATATGTGTGTGTGTGTGTGTGTGTGTGTGTGTATATAAATATATATATATATATATATATATATATACATACATACATACATACATACATACATACATACATGTGTGTGTGTATGTGTGTGTGTGTATTATAAAAAGACTTCACATAACTCTAGTTGTTTTTGTTTGTTTTTGTGTTGTTGTGGTTTTTTTGTTGTTTTTATTTGTTTGTTTGTTTTTGGTGTTTTTTTGTGTGGTTTTTTTTTCTCTGCTATATATTCTGAATTGGTAAAGTGATTCTGATTCTGATTCTGTTCCTGTCTATATGTCGGCAATGCAAACGTCAAGGCATGAACCCTGAAAGCCCTCCCTACCACTTCGTCATGGGTTGTTCCTTTCTTTGCTGCAGACTGTTCGGTCAGAAAGGGCTCTAGCACAACACCACACGTGCACACCGCAACCACACGTGCACACCGCAACCACACGTGCACACCACAACCACACGTGCACACCACAACCACACGTGCACACCGTGCACACCACAACCACACGTGCACACCGCAACCACACGTGCACACCACAACCACACGTGCACACCACAACCACACGTGCACACCGTGCACACCGCAACCACACGTGCACACCACAACCACACCAACACAACACCCTTCGTTTTGCTCTTCTCTCACCGTGAACTCTGATCGCAGTCGGAAACTGAAGAAATAGCCTTGATCAAGGCAAATCATCAAAGCTGCACTTTCTCAACTAATGGAGTAGCTTCCCCTAAATAAGCGTATGAATATCAAAACCCCAAATCTTGTTTTATATTCTGATGGAATAAAAGTGTACGAAAGAAAAAAAAAATCGAAAAACAACAATTTCTTCTCTTTTTTTTTTTCTTCTTTTTTTTTAACATACTATGAAATAGAATGCTGGATATGGATGACTTTGGATTACTTTCTTCTTTTTTCTTCTTCTTTTTTTTTTTTACTTTTAGAACTATATACAGAGAGTTACGGCCCCATGATCGGGTCATCCGTCGTCTGCCTGTCTGCAATGGTGTGCATTTTGTTACAGTTTCACCGAATATTACCCCTTCACGGTGAGAGAAGAGAAAAAAAACAAAAAAACAACGAAGGGTGCTGTGTTGGGTGTTGGAGGAAGTGGGAACTGATCTCTGTGCCTGTCTGTCACCTTGTTTGCAGACTGTTCGGGTCGGAAGGGTCGTGCTCGGCGTGCCGGCAGAAGATCCCCCCGAGCGAGCTGGTGTTCCGCGTGCAGCCCAACACGGTGTTCCACCTCAAGTGCTTCGTCTGCGTCACGTGTCGCACCCCGCTGCAGCCCGGCGACCGCTACGGCCTGGTGAACGGCAGCCTGGTCTGTGAGCAGGACTACCCCAAGGTGGCCAAGGGCCAGGGTCAAGGTCACGTGCCTCTGCCGGCCCGGACCTCGCATAAGGTGAAGGTCGTTTTTGTGTGTGTGTGTGTGGGAGGAGGTTGGGGGGGGGGTGTGATTGGGATGGGGTTTTGTTTTGGTTGATAATGATTATGATAAAAATAACATGCAGGCTTATATAGCGCAGTAACCACACACACACACACACACACACACACACACACACACACACACACACACACACACATCTCAGATGGAGGCTCACCGCGCTTTACTATGAAATATGCAATAGGAAATAGACGACAGGAAAACAAATAAAACCGCATGCTGTCAGTGTAGCGACGCGCTCTCCCTTGGGGGAGAGAGCCGCCTGAATTTCACACAGAGAAATTTGTTTGTGACAGCAAAAAAAAAGACAAAAAAAGAGGAAAACAAATACAAATTTAAGACGAAGTGACGTAAAAATATGTACAAAGTCAACACAGTCTCCTGTGACATTGGCTAAAATATACCTGTGTGAAGTCGAAGTGACGTAAAAAGAAGATCTGGAAGTCAACACAGGCCCCATCACAGTCCCCAAAATCACACAGACCCAAATCACACACAGCAAAGCCAAGCAAATCACATCCACCATGGTCAGTAAATAAAACACCACGGAACATGGCATCACGGAAAAACACCCCCAAAAATCATCACAAAAAGCGAACGTGGTTGGGTTGGGGTGGGGGTGGGGGGCGGATGTGAGGGGGGGGGTAGGGGTTGGAGTTGGGTTGGTTGGTGTGTGTGGTGGTGGTTGTTGTTGGGGGGAGGAGGGGGCGGGGGTCAGAGACTACTGGTGTTCCCATGTTAGTGTCGTTTATGTTGGGGTGGTTGGTAGTAGGTGTTTGTGGGTGGGTGGGTTGGTGTTAGGTTGTGGGGGTTGAGGTGTGTGGTGGGGGTTGGGATCATATTATTTGTATTTGTATTGCTTTTTATCACAACAGATTTCTCTGTGTGAAAATTCGGGCTGCTGTCCCCAGGGAGAGCGCGTCGCTGCACTACAGCGCCTCCCTTTTTTGTCTTTCTTTTTCTTTTTCTTTTTTTTTTTCTTTTTTTTTTTCCTGCGTGCAGTTTATTTTCCTGTCGAAGTGGATGTTTCCACATAATTTTGCCAGGAACAACCCTTTTGTTGCCGTGGGTTCTTTTGCGTGCGCTAAGTGCATGCTGCACACGGGACCTCGGTTTATCGTCTCATCCGAATGACTAGCGTCCAGACCACCACTCAAGGTCTAGTGGAGGGGGAGAAAATTAATATCGGCGGCTAAGCCATGAGTCGAAGCAGCGCGCTCAGATTCTCTCGCTTCCTAGGCGGAC
>NC_134906.1:10346679-10364179 GCF_041734735.1 Babylonia areolata | reverse complement strand
GGGGGAAAAAAGACAAAACAAAACAAACATACAAAAAAAACAACACGTGTGAGACTTGGAGGAGGAGGAAAAAAGGGGGAAAAAAACTCTCTCTACACTGTCTTTTTACCGTGTACTGTGCCATCTATTATCATTATCAAGACACTGGACTTCTTGGTGTTGCCTTAGTTTTTTGTTGTTGGTTTTTTGTTTTTTTTCTGTGTCACTGAACTGACAACTGTGTCAGTGTGTCAGTGTCAGTGTGTGTGGATCGTCGTCGACCCTAGCCGTTGTTCGTATATATCGCCGAATGTGGAGAGAAAAAAACAACAAGTGGAACAGGAATTTGATCCATGGGGGGTGGGAGTGTGTGGGGGGGGGGGCGGGGCGTGAATAATGTTGTATGGCTTCCTCTCCAGTCTCTGTCTCTGTCTCTCACTCTCTTTGTCCCTGTCTCTGTCTATCAGTCTCTCACACACACACACACACTCTCTCTCTCTCTCTCTCTCTCTCTCTCTCTCTCTCTGTGTGTGTGTGTGTGTGTGTGTCTTTCTCTGTCTGTCTGTCTGTCTCTTTAAATGTGTGTGTTTCTTTTTCTGTTTTTCTCTCTGTCTCTTTCTCTCTCTTTCTCCCTCCCCCCCCCCTCTCTCTCTCCCTCCCTCTCTCAGCACACACACACACACACACACACACACACACACACACACATATGCACACGTAAATGCGCACAGTTTCAGCAGCATGATTAATTTTATACGCACGCACGTGTACACTTGAGAGCGCTCACTCACACGCCGTGGTACCCACCACCCCCCGACTGTTCATCATTATAACTGTTTGTGTTAATTAATCATTGTTATCACATGCCAAAGATTTGAAGTTTAATCTCCATTTATTAAAAGCAAACGTCCGTCGTGCATGAATAAAAAATAAAATAAAATAAAAAAACTTGCCAGCTGACATGACCTTCAACCAAACAAAAAAAAGGGGGGGGGGGAGGGAGAGAGGGGGTTATGAGGGAGGGGCAGCGGGAGGGGGGGAGAGAAAATGAAAATTCTTTTTTTCCCCTTACTGTGTGAAATCCAACGGAGAGACAAAAAAAACAACAAAAAAAAAAACAACTGACCTGTTGATGCTGATCAGAGACAGTAATGTGTGAGATTCGTACGATGCAGTTGAAGACTGGCTGTCACATCTCGTTCTTCGAAAAACAGTCGCATTGAGAACGTAGTTAAAAAAAAAAAAAATTTTTTTTAAACCAAGTCTCCATTTCACCCCCACATGCGTGCCATTTATAGTGACGACCTCCCTCATTATCTAACCCCCCCCACAAACACCCCACACACACACACACACACAACCCCCCTAGAAATAGATGAAGTTAAATAACATTTTTAGAAAGACCACAAAATGACAGTGTGAAGAGAGAGAAAAAAAACTTTACAATAAAAGTTTACCAACGATACGTGATTTTTTTTTTTTTTTTTTTTTTTTTACTGCGGGGGACGATGATGCTTCCTTTAACTCTTTCACCGCCAGTCACTTTAGAGTACAAAATTCCCCTGTGGTATAAGCACAGAAAAGACAGTGGCTAAGAACAGCTGGGGATTCCCCCCTGCGATGTATAGAAAATATGGCCTATCCTACCACCGAACATTAATTAAGAGCAGTTGGTTCATGGATAACAGACCAATGAATGGTCACCTTTCAGTGACATGGGTCCTCTACCACGCCAGTGCATAAATGCGAGCTTGGCGGTGAAAAGGGTTAAACGCTAATCGGGGGTTCTTCCTTCCTGTGTTCACAGGAGTAGACAGAGCAAAACATTATCTGGTTGACTGTACGTCTACATCTACGTATAGGGGTTGGGGGGCGGGGGGGGAGAGAGAGAGAGAGAGAGAGAGAGAGAACAAACAACAACAATTTACAGTTGACCAAGAGCGGAATTCACATCTTCAGCATCTTGACCAAGCCTGCAGCTCCTGCTTGTATTCCAAATCGTCATTCTTTGAGTCATGTGACGGGACAGCCTTTAAAAAAAAAAAAAAAAGGTTCACGGAATAGATCGTTGGCTTGTGGTTTGAAATTGATCATTTGCGTATGATTTTGCATATCGTGGACTTGCATTTCACATACTCCAGCTGGACGTTTTGTCCAAACTTCGACATGCACTCGCTGCATTTGTTAACAGGATACCTGTGTTCGGTGGAATAATGTGTATGTGAACAGCTTTTTTTTATTTTTTATTTTTTTAATTATACAACAGCGCAGTTTGTTACTCTTTTTTTTTCTTTTTCTTTTTTTTTACCGATTCAGACAACCTACGCAAGGTCTCACAGGTTCTGTATTTATTTTTATGTTCTGGCTCCGAGATACGTACGTCTGCCGTTCATCTACCATGAACAGAAAATATTACTTTTTTTTTCTTTTTTTCTTTTTTTTGTAATGGTCCCTGCTCGATATAACTTTCGGACTGAATTGCTTGCCCCAAATAAGTATGTTTTCCTCCCCCAAAATCAGCAGGTTACTGTAATAATACTGTTATTGATCTTACAGGTTATGTTGTTCTTTTTAATGATAAATAAATAAATAATAAGCGCAGCATTTAGGTCCATAGCCACGACAGAAGAGCGCTTCGTGACAGAAAAAAAAGGAGATTATTATCGTTGAGAGGTTGGGGTTGGGGGGGGGGGGGGTGTTTTTTTCTTGTATGTTGTGTTTATATCCTTGGGTTTTTATGTTGTCTATCAGGGAAGCCTGCATAGCCGAATCGGTTTGGCGTTGTGAGGCTGATCCTTGATTAGAATTCGAGTCCCCGTTTTTTTTTTGTTTTTGTTTTTTTTGGCATGGTGCTGTATCCTAAGAGGAAGGCAATTTACTCCATCCGATACCCCCCCACCCCCCACCCCCCGTCCCCCCTGCCTCCCCCTCCCCGCCCCCTGCCCCCCACTGCTCAGGTGTGAACGGGGGTTAGTGAGTGCGAAGGGGTAGAGATATTTTTATTTGTATTTCTTTTTATCACAACAGATTTCTCTGTGTGAAATTCGGGCTGCTCTCCCCAGGGAGAGCGCGTCGCTGCACTACAGCGCCACCCATTTTTTTGTTTGTTTGTTGTTGTTTTTCCTGCGTGCAGTTTTATTTGTTTTTCCTATCGAAGTGGATATTTCTACAGAATTTTGTCAGGAACAACCCTTTTGTTGCCGTGGGTTCTTTTACGTGCGCTAAAACCTCGGTTTATCGTCTCATCCGAATGACTAGCGTCCAGACCACCACTCAAGGTCTAGCGGAGGGGGAGAAAATATCGGTGGCTGAGTCGTGATTCGAACCAGCGCGATCAGATTCTCTCGCTTCCTGGGCGGACGCGTTACCTCTTGGCCATCACTCCTTGGGTAGGGGGTGTGGGGTTTACCTGACTTCGGTCAGGGAATGTTAAAGCGGTGGAAGCAGAGAGAGAGAGAGAGGGGGGGGGAGAGGGGAAGGAGGATTGGGCCCCGCCTTCCTATACTATAGCCGGCAAGACAAGGACATCCAGGAGTCATGACCTGGGTGCGGCCCGGACCCCCTTAGGTGAGTGTAAGGAGTTGGTTTAAATAATCTTTAATTATTCAACAATACACATGATTACAGTGCAATGAATGACAAAAGAGCATCAACAAGCTTAAAGCTTATACTGTGCTCACAACGTTGCACTTCAATTTTTTCATGACGGCTGAGGAACCATATTATCAGTTGCATCAAATAACATTCATAAACAGTAAGTAATGAAATAATGAAATAAAACAAATAAACAAACAGTACATAATATAGTAAAATAATGCTAATATCAATATTAACATGAGATTAAATTTATTATCACCAGAGTAATTGGCCTGATAGAAGTAAAACACGAAGGGGGGGGGGGGGGGGGGAGAGAAAAAAAAAAGAAGAAAATTTAGAAGAAAGTGTAAGGAGTTAAGGGCCGAAACACTTGACTGAGGGAGGAGGGGGCGGAAGGTGTTCTTCTCTGAAGACCTGGTACTGTCCTGTTCTCCCTAGAGTTTCTTATCACTAGCCCGAAACCCTTGACACAGGGAGTGTAAATTCACATCCCCTTATGGTCGTAGAAGTCTATGGGACTTTAAACCTTTTGAAAAAAATAAAAATCCTTTAAGTAATATGTATATATATATATATATATATATATATATATATATATAACCATGGTTCAGTCATCACAGGTGAAAACGATGTCACACTGTTTGCAAGAAGGAGCCCCAAACAACTCTGTACTTTTTATTTTATTTTATTTTATATTTTCCCCCCACAGCCATGGGACATGATTAACTCACCATAAAACAACATTGTATGGATAAGTCTTGCTGACAGGTTGGAATCATTACATTTGCTGTTACAGATAAACCAAAAGAAACAAACAAACAAACAAACAAAAAAGAATCCCAGGTTTTTGTTCTTTTACATCCAGTGAGTTTAAAAACAAAACACACAATTCGAGCTGTTGGTGATGTTGAAAACTGAAAGAAACTGCTGTGAGTTATTTAAGCACTGAAGTTTGTTTTTTCAACAACAACAACAACAACAACAAAAATCTTTAGCTGAAAGAGCGACCGTTTTTGCCCCCACTGGGCATATGTTTTGCTGTTTCTTTTTTCCTTTTTTTTCTTTCTTTCTTTCTTTTTTGTGGGGGACCTGGGGGGAGGGGGGGGGGGTTCTCTTTTTTTTTTTAATATTCAGTGGAAGATCGAAGACCTAGTAGTCACTAGCCAAAAGCTGGGAGAACTAGTGATGCACACAACTGTGCAGGAATTCCTTTTATCCCCCCCCCCCCCTCACCCCCCCTCTCCATCTCTCCCCTTGATTTGAAATGATAGTGATGCACAGAATAAGATCAGATTTCCTTTTACCACCCCTCACACTGCCCCCACCCCCACCCCCACCCCTCCCCTGTCTTTCTTCTTCTGCTACATTCACTCGTACGTACAGGTGGACGTTTTACCTGTATGACCGTTTTTTACTCCCCCTGCCATATAGACAAGACAACCATGCTCCGTTTTCGGGGGGGCTGTGCATGCAAGGGTTACGGTCTTGTTTCCATAACCCAGCGAACGATGACATGGAAACCTTAAAATATGCGCGTTTGATCTTCTGCATGCGTACGCGCGCGCGCGCACACACACACACACACACACACACACACACACACACACACACACGAGGGGGGAGGGTTTCAGGCACGAGCAGGTCCGCACATCTCTATTGACCTGGGAGAACGGAAATTACCTCACCCACCCCCTTAACCCTCGCGAGCGGGGGGAGGGAATTCGAACCCAGGACCCTCGCATAGAAAGTCCCAGTATAATGCTTGCGCTTTAACCTAACTCGGCTGTTGCGCGAGTCACCTCCCTCCCTCCCTCCCTCCCTCCTCCTCAGCCAGAAACAGGATGAAGGCCACGGGAGTGCCCTCCCCTATGACTCAGAGTGAATTAAAATTCCAACACGTCCCTGAAGGATTTCAAATTCGTTCCACGAGGTACCTCTTGCATTTTATCGCAGACGTGAGATCTACCCTCCGCGAACCAGTTCTGCCCCCCCCCCATACCCCCTCCCTCTCCTCCCCTCTCCACTTCCTCCATCCTCCTTCCCTCCTCCCTCCCTCCCTCCCAATATCAGGTATTAGACGTGACCCTCTCTCACTCAGGATCAATACAACATTTTTTTTTCTTTTTATTGTAAGAGAGGAAAAAATATCGTACGACACAGAATAAAATCGAAAATAACGGAAACGATTTAAGCTATCGTTTTATTTGTTAGTTTTTGATAACGGAAACATTTTTAATTTTGTTTGTTTTTTTGTGGGGTTTTTATGTGTTTTTTTGTGTGTTTTTTTTTTTTTACCCAGCTCTTCCCAAAATAGCCTCCCCTTGCCTGCCCTTCCTTGTCTTTAGTTTCTACAGTTTTAGAGTTATGCATGCGTGTGAATGACTGGTGCGAAAGCGCTTTGATTTGTCTCTGCACAAGATCCAGCGCTATATAGATACCATGATTATTATTATTATTATTATTATGACCTGGCATTCTACTGAGAACAGAGTCGGGGTGAGTGACTTTCATTGAAACGCTAAATAGAATAAATAAACAAATAGGTAAACGAATTAATCATCCAATAAATTAGCGAAAGACTATTCAGTTTAGTGACACCTTCATTTTGGCGCTATGAAAGGAAAGTTTTTTTTGTTTCTTTGTTGTTGTTTTTTTTTAATTAAAGTTAAAATTAAAGCGGATGACGAAACGAATCAGACTGAAAGTGAGGACGGATGGAAAACAGGAACATGCCAGCAGTCGTCTTTTGGATCGAGTGGTGGCGGCATCAGTGGAATTGTGCGAGGTGTTTCCTACATGTTACCAGACAGACGTGTTTCCTACATATTACCAGACAGACGTGTTTCCTACATATTACCAGACAGACGTGTTTTCTACATATCACCAGGCAGACGTGTCTCCTACGTATTACCACAGACGCCTTTCCTACATATTACCAGACAGACGTGTTTCCTACATATTACCACACAGACGTGTTTCCTTCATATTACCACACAGTCGTGTTTTCTACATATTACCAGGCAGACGTGTTTCCTACATATTACCAGACGGACGTGTTTCCTTCACATTACCACACAGACGTGTTTCCTACATATTACCAGACAGACGTGTTTTCTACATATTACCACACAGACGTGTTTTCTACATATTACCAGACAGACGTGTTTCCTACATATTACCAGACAGACGTGTTTCCTACATATTACCAGACAGACGTGTTTCCTACATATTACCAGACAGACGTGTTTCCTACATATTACCACACAGACGTGTTTCCTTCATATTACCAGACAGACGTGTTTTCTACATATTACCAGACAGACGTCTTTCCTACATATTACCACACAGACGTGTTTTCCACATATTACCACACAGACGTGTTTCCTACATATTACCAGGCAGGCGTGTTTTCTACATATTACCACACAGACGTGTTTTCTACATATTACCAGACAGACGTCTTTCCTACATATTACCACACAGACGTGTTTTCCACATATTACCACACAGACGTGTTTCCTACATATTACCAGGCAGGCGTGTTTTCTACATATTACCATTAGACAGACGTGTTTCCTACATATTACCATTAGACAGACGTGTTTTCTACATATTACCATTACACAGACGTGTTTCCCACATATTACCATTACACAGACGTGTTTCCCACATATTACCATTAGACAGATGTGTTATCTTTATATTACCAGGCAGAAGTTTGGGGGTGGGGCGTGTTCTTTTTTCTTCTTCTTTTTTTTCTTTTTTTTTTCTTTTCTTTTTTTTTTTTTTAAATAATAGTTCTACCTACCATGATTGTTTTCAAAATTCAAAGAGTACTGACCTGGGTGATCCGTTACAGCCCGTTATGTTTTTGGTGGGTTTTGTGTTATTGTTGTTGTTTGTGTTGGTTTTGATTTTGATATTTATTTTTTTGTTTGTTTTGTTTTTTTTTGTTTATCACGGTACCGGTCTGTTGTGTTCAATTGAAGTTTATTTTTTACACCCCCATCCACCCCATTCCCCCCCCCCCCCACCCCCCACACACCCCCTCTACGCACACTCATTTCTTAGGGTTAGCCTGGATGATCGAGAATCAGATGGGAAGAGATTTGGGATGGGGGAGGGGAGGACTTGGGAAAGCTTTTTTTTTTGGGGGGGGGGGGGGGGGTTGGGGGGCGGGTGGTGGGGTTGTCTGAATCACATGTCTTTTATTGTCTGGTTCTTTCAGTCTCTCTTTTTCTCTCCCTCCGCCTCCACGTTCTTTCTTTCTTTCTCTCTCTCTCTCTCTGTCTCTCTCCGTCTCTCTCTCTCTCTCTCTCTCTCTCTCTCTCTCTCTCTCGTTCTTTCTCTACGTGTGTCTGACCCATCCTCTCTTTCTCCCTCACAGTCTCTGTCTCTGTCTCTCTCTCTCTCTCTGTCTCTCTCTCTCTGTCTCTCTCTCTGTCTCTCTCTCTCTCTCTCTGTCTCTCTCTCTGTCTCTCTCTCTCTCTCTCTCTCTCTCTCTCTGTCTGTCTGTCTCTCTCTCCAGAAAACAATGCACATTAAATGTACTGGATAGCTGTACAGAACGCGCAAAACATGCAATAGCCCTCGACTCAATTAATGTTCAAGTTTTAAATATTGCAGTTGTCAGTAACTGCATTATGAACGCACATGTGAAAACACTCAGTTTAACTGGTGGGTGGGTGTATGGTGTGTGTGTGTGTGTGTGTGTGTGTGTGTGTGTGTGTGTGTGTGTGTGTGTGTGTGTGTGTGCACGAAAGAGACGGGATTGACAGGCACACATACATCACATTATATGATCTTTCAAGATGATTATTATTGGAACGCCTTTTCTTTCTTTTTTTCGTTGTTCAGAACCAGTTATTTATCTCGCACACTGTGTAATGACCGTTTTTGGTATAACTACAAATGATTTATATTCCTCTCCAAAGAACGCTTTTTGTTTACTATTATATTTTTAACAGGCCCCAAGTAGATTCAAGATTCCTGACATGCATCTATACAAGTTTTTTGGTCTTTTTTAAAGATGAACTTTATATTTACATTGTTCGCTTACGATCTATGCGTTTTGTTTTGTTTGAAAAGTAATATAGAATCGAGCACTGGTTGAAGATGTTGTTGTCAGCCCTGAACCACAGGGGTTTTTGTTGTTTTGTTTTGTTTTTATCAAGCCAAAACGAATGTTGTGTAGGCTTTGGATTTAAAAACATTTTTAACCCTGCTTGATTCTGTCATATTTCTGTTGGCGCACAGATCACGCGCAAGTATAACTGACTGATGTCTATAGATTAATGACCTCCAGTGAAAACAGATTTTTTGAGGTGTCAAATCTCAGCAAAATATTGAACATTGAAAGATGCAGTTGCTAAAACGGGAAAAAAAAGGATATATGTCCAAGCTGTACATATTGAAAATGATGCAAACGTCGAAGACATTGATTGAAAACACTTGTCGGAACAAAAGCAAAAACAACGACAACAACAACAACGTATATTGAAAGCAAAAATTCTACAGACCATTGTGAGCACGTGACAAACGGATAGCTATTCCTGTGGAGCAAGCTGAAGGACATGAAGAATAAACAGACCACAGGAAGGTGGAACAGGGTGGAAGTAAGCGCGAAGCGAAAACAAAGAAGCTATAAAAGAAAATTAAAATGTATATATAAAAAAAGAAAAGCCAACTTCTAACACCATACAAAAAACACGAGCAATATGTCGAACAATCTCTCTTTTACGCACTCAATCTGTGGTTGATTTCCGGAGACAAGGACGTCCTCCAATCGCTGCGCTAGACACAACTTCGTTGATTTCCGGAGACAAGGACGTCCTCCAATCGCTGCGCCGGCCACAACTTCGTTGATTTCCGGAGACAAGGACGTCCTCCAATCGCTGCGTCGGCCACATCTTCGTTGATTTCCGGAGGCAAGGACGTCCTCCAATCGGCGCGCTGGACACAACCTCCCCAAACCACCACCCAATGGAATTTATCCAAATGAACATCGTGTTTGTTTGGCCTTGTCTCTGTTGTCACTTACATTTGACGGAGTTGGATATTGTTTTGTGCCAGCGTTCTCTTCTGGCGAACTGACTGTTGTGATCATCTCTCTCTCTCTCTCTCTCTCTCTCTCTCTCTCTCTCTCTCTCTCTCTCTCTCTAAGCAACAACAACAATATATATATATATATATATATGTCCCATTTCTCCACTGAAGAATATTTTGATGATGTTGTTTCCTCAGATTCTGGGAGGAATTATCGTTGAACTTGTCTGAATGGATTATTGTTATTATGATGATGATAATGATGATGATCGACGATTCTTTTTTTTCCTTCTTTCTTTCTTTTTTCTTCTTTTTTTTTTTTTTTTTTTTTTTTTTTTTAAAGCATGTGGCCTCGTTGTCTAGCTGTCGTTTTGGATGGCTGTGGGTGGAGAAAAGAACGCTAACTCGGCACTTGTTAATGGGGTTGGACTGATGATGACAGACAGGTAACGGCTGTTTTTGTCTTTTCTGTGTCGCTCGTTCCAGCGACTGAAAGGTTTTTCCTGAGTATTGTTGATTTTGTTGTTAGTTGGTTGGTTGCTTGGTTGGTTGGTTGGCTGTTGTTTCTCTTCTAGCTGCATTCGGAATGTTTCTGTTTTGTTGGGATTTGGTTTTGGGGGAGAGGGGGGGGGGGGGGTTGTTTGTTTGTTTGTTGGTTTTTTTTTTGGACATCTTCCTCCCGTCTTTTTCTGCTCGTTTTCGTTTGTTTTGTTGTTGTTATCATTATTATTATTATTATTGTTATCATTATTATTATTATTATTTATCATCATCATCATTATTATTATTATTATTAATTATCATCATCATCATCATTATTATTATTATTATTATTATTAATTATCATCATTACCATTATTATTATTAATATTATTATCGGTTTTTTATGTTTGTTTGTTTGTTTTTATTATGATTCTGTGTCGGTTGCCATTTGTCTTTTTCGGTGGATGAACGGAAGGTATTCGTCGGTATGGTTTGATAGAAGACTAGATTTCCTGTGTGTGTCTGTGTTTCTGTGTGTGTGTGTGTGTGTGTGTGTGTGTTCTTGCCGGAACTTTCCAATTTGATATATGCGAGGTTGTACGCGTGCATACGTGTGTGTGTGTGTCTGTGTCTGTGTCTGTGTGTGTTGTCATGTGTTGTGAACACGTATGCGTGTGTGTGAAAATTCCCCCATTGAACAAAAAAATTACCATCTGACAGTCATTTTTTTTCCACTAACGACTGTAATGTTGATTTCCAACACAAAGTAACAAAACGAAAATACCATTTTACTTTTAATGTGGCTCTTTTATCTATCTGTTTGTCTGTCTGCCTCTCTCTCTCTCTCTCTCTCTCTGCCTCTCTCTCTCTCTCTGCCTCTCTCTCTCTCTGCCTCTCTCTCTCTCTCTGTCTCTGCGTGCAGGGAGATGTGTGTGTGAGAGAGAGACTGGAGGGGTGGGGGGTGGGTGAATGTGGTGATGGGGAGAGAGAATCTCTTGAAACGCGTAAATCATATCCATCATTTTATAAACGCGTTTGTGTGTGCGTGTATATATATATATATACGTGTGTGTGTGAGACAGAGGGAAGAATGGGTTGAGAATTGTTATCACGGTCTCATTGATATCAGTAATGAAACTCTTTTTCCGCTCTTTTATCACTTTATAAGGATATTTTGGTGTCATTCGTATTCACATTTAAGAGTAACTTTTTTTTCTGAAGACGACTTGATATCTATCTATCTATCTATCTATATATATATATATATATATATATATATATATATATATATATATATAATCTCTGTGTGTGTGGTAGTTATTCATGATTCATTATATCAGACATAGGGAATATTGGTCCTTGATTCAGATTTACACTATTTCCTCTTTGTTATTAAAATAATAATAATAAAAAAAAAATAAAAAAAAGGAGGGGGGCGGCGGGGGGTTGGGAGGTCATCTGGTTCTTTCGGATGATTGAGAAACGATTTTTTTTTCTAAAGATTAAATCATTAATTGATGTGTGTGTGTGTGTGCGTGTGTGTGTGTGTGTGTGTGCAGAGCAGCATGCACCATTCCTTTCTCCTCTCATTCTTCCATCTTCTATCTGTAATCATTTTTGTTTATTTATACGTGTTCTCTGGCGTCCATGACTGGGAGAATCATTTTTCTGCTTTTGTTTTTTTCTTCCTCTGTTCAGTTAATTACGCAGTATTTTATTGATATTTTTTTATGGACTATAGTAGTTTTGGGGGGTAAACCAGTTGTTTTTTCTGCGCTAAAAATGTGTGTGTTTGTGAAAGAGAGAACAAGAAAACAGAGAGAGCAAAACACAACCAAAAAAACAACAGAACCTTGTAAAAAATAAAAAAATTCCCAGTCAGACATTTGTCGAAGATCTTCAAAAATATGATGAACCACCACCACCAGGAGAAAAAAAAGAGAATAAGAAGAAAAGATAATTAAGCTATTTGTCATCGAAATCTAAACTAATTAGAGTGTAATGTAAATTCTAGTTTTCATACTTGCCAACCGTTTTTCTTCGTGTGAACGCATGTTAACAAAAAGCTTGAACTCAAACTCAGAATCGTAAAGCCCCCTTTCAAGGCAACGGAAAAGAACGCGCATCAAATTCCTCATTAACTCGGAAATACAGCTGCTTTCTTTTTTCTTTCAAAGTTTGGTATTGTCACATTTGAAGGCGCAAACCACATCTTCTGATGAATATTGCTTTTGTATCTGTAGACATAATAATCAAGAGAAACTTTAGTTTGAACTTAATGTGTAACAGAAAATAAATGAAAACATTTTGCCAGTGTCTTTCTGGCTTTTATCAATACATGGAGAATCATTTTATTTTATTTCAATATATACATTATATATATTTATTATATTTCAACATATACATTATATATATCTATGTATCTATCATTATTAATATATTTGATTTGTAAGTACAAAATCCTGTTGGTTTTTTTGGTTTTTTTTCCTGAATCGTATTTTCTGTCGAAGTATGCTTTTTGAGCTTTAAAACTTTTAGCTAATGTATGTGTGTGTTTTGTTGGGGTTTTTTTTGTTGTTGTTTTTTCTGTATTGTATGTTGTCTTTTTTTCTTCTTCTTCTTCATCTTGTACTTCGACTTTAAATCTCTTTCCAAGTAATGGCGTAAGTCTTTTGGAACTGTTTTCATTATAGTTCGTATTCCTTTTGAAAAATACTAATGCGCCTTTTATTATTATTATTATAAACTGTACTGTACTGTACTGTATTATTACTTAATTATTATACTTATAATTATTGTATTTTGCTAAAAAAAAAAAAAAAAAAAGAAGAGAAATAACTCTCTCCATTTGCAAGGTACATAACTTCAAGTCCATGCTGCTCCAGCTAAACACAGCTGAATAAACGGAACATTGGAACAAATCCAGATAGTTTCTCTGGAAAAAAAAAAGAAGAAGAAAAAGTAAGAAAAAAATACACACACACACACACACACACACATATATATATATATATATATATATATATATATATATATATATATATATATATATATATATATATATCTGTGAAGATCTTCACACAATAACAGATGAAAAAAGTCCCGTGGAGTTTGCAGTATTTCAGGTCAGGGTATGTATGGTACTCTGTCTTATCTTATTACTGATGTTGGGCCTTTCACGTTACTGATTCGAATGGTAAAGCCTATTGAAAAGAATGAATAAATATATATTGACAAGACAGAGAGAGAGACAAATGCTCTACCACTGTTGCCGTAGCATAATGGGGTTTGTTTCCTTAGGAAATGTCACCGTGTTCTTACACTGCGTTTATTTATTTATTTATGTAAGCTTATCTATTATTTATTCACCTTTTTTTTCTTCTTTTTTTTTTTCTTTTTTTTTCTCAAGGCCTGACTAAGCGCGTTGGGTTACGCTGCTGGTCAGGCATCTGCTTGGCAGATGTGGTGTAGCGTATATGGATTTGTCCGAACGCAGTGACGCGTCCTTGAGCTACTGACACTGAAACTGAAACTTACACTGACTGCGGAAATCAGGAGCAGAGGTTTAGAATTGTTCAGAATGCTGCAGCATGATTGTGTGACCCTTTTGCTACCTTGTTTTCTCTTTGTTTCAGTTTCGTGTTAATGATTTTTCTAAAAAAAAATGTTTTGCTCTGATATTCGTTGATTATTCATTTGATATATTATTTGAGGGTTTACCTTGACAGTGTTGAGATTCAACAATTATAGTGCTAGGTGTTTTTGCTCACAATAACGCATTCAAGACATACAAAAGGGTTTTTGGGACGCGCGCGCGTGTGTGTGTGTGTGTGTGTCGCATCTGTTTGTGCGTGGCGTGTGTGTGTGTGTGTGCGTGTGTGTGTGTATGTGCTTGTGTGTGTGTGCGTGCATGTGTGCTAATATTGTATCTGTATGTATGTGCAGTGCCTATGTGTTTGTGGAATGTCTAATGCAAATGCGTGTGTGTGTTTAATGCCTGCGAGCGATCGTGTGAATTCACTTTTATTCCACCGTCACTCCCGCTCTCTCTCTCTCTCTCTCTCTCTCTCTCTCTCTCTCTGTCTATCTCTCTCTCTCTCTTTGTCTTGTAGACTTGTTTGTTAATTGTTTTTGTTTTATTTTGTTTTTTGCTGTTGTTTTTTGTGGGGTGGTTTTGTTTGTTTGTTTGTTTGTTTATTTTTCTTCGCACCTTTTCCTTCCCCCCCCCCCCCCCTAACAGACAAATGATGGGTGTTGTTTTTCTTTCTCACTTCCATTCGAAAAGGTCTCCTTGTTTTTTGGTAAAGTATACTGTGTGGTTGGTTGGTCCTGATACATTGTATGCCAGTATGTGTTTGTGTTTACAGTGTAAGTGTAGTGGTCGTGGTGGTGATGTGGGTGTGTGTGTGTGTGTCTGTGTGTTACGTTGTTTATGGACGTGTGTGTGTGTGTGTGTGTGTGTGTGTGTGTGTGTTAGAGAGAGAGAGGAACCAAACGGCGATGGTCTAGAACTTTTATTGTGTACAGTGATCCTGTCTTTGTGACTACTCTCTCTTTTCTTTGTGATCAATTTAAGAAACAGAAATAAAGAAACAGAAAATTTTCCAGCGCTGCTTCCCTGGTTCGTGTTTTCAATGGAAGAGGTTTCTGCCTGCCTCTGTGTGTGTGTGTGTGTGTGTGTGTGTGTGTGTGTGTGTGTGTGTGTGCATGCGTTCGTGCGTGCGTGTCTGTGTGTTCATTTGAATTAAGCACACAGGTGCGTACACGCACAAGTACAAAGAAACATACCGACAAGCACATTAACACGTTAAAGTGAAGACAAACGCGCGCGCACGCACACACACACACACACACACACACACACACACACACACGCACACACACACACGCACACACACACACACACACACACACACACACACACAAAGCCAACAAACAACAATATAAGATATAATAATAAAACAAAATGATATTAAACAAATAAATAAGATAGATAAATAAAAGTTCCTGTCAGCTGACATTCACAAGACCATGAATGCCAGGTATCAAACAGACCCATTCTGTCACTTGTGTTGTCGTTGACGATGACGATGTTGTTGTTGTTGTCGTTGACGATGACGATGTTGTTGTTGTTGTCGTTGACGATGTTGTTGTTGTTGTCGTTGACGATGTTGTTGTTGATGTTGTCGTTGACGATGACAATGTTGTTGTTGTTGTTGTCGTTGACTATGACGATGCTGTTGTTGTTATTGTTGTCGTCGACGATGACGATGTTGTTGTTGTTGTCCTTGACGATGTTGTTGTTGTTGACGATGACGATGTTGTTGTTGTTGTCGTTGACGATCACGATGTTGTTGTTGTTGGTCTTGACGATGACGATGTTGTTGTTGTCCTTGACGATGACGATGTTGTTGTTGTTGTCGATGACGATGTTGTTGTTGTTGTCCTTGACGATGACGATGTTGTTGTTGTTGTCCTTGACGATGTTGCTGTTGTTGTCGTTGTCGATGACGATGTTGTTATTGTTATCGTTGACGATGACGATGTTGTTATTGTTGTCATTGACGATGTTGTTGTTGTTATTGTTGTCGTTGACGATGACGATGTTGTTGTTATTGTTGTCGTTGACGATGTTGTTGTCGTTGACGATGACGATGTTGTTGTTGTTGTTGTTTTCGTTGACGATGACGATGTCGTAGTTGTTGTTGTTGTCGTTGACTATGTTGTTGTTGTCGTTGACGATGACGTTGTTGTTATTGTTGTCGTTGACGATGACGATGTTGTTGTTGTTATTGTTGTCGTTGACGATGACGTTGTTGTTGTTGTCGTTGATGATGACTATGTTGTTGTTAACGATGTTGTTGTTGTCGTTGACGATGACGATGTTGTAGTTGTTGTCGTTGACGATGTTGTTGTTGCTGTTGTCCTTGACGTTGACGATGTTGTTGTTGTTGTTGTCCTTGACGTTGACGATGTTGTTGTTGTTGTCTTTGACGATGACGATGTTGTTGTTGTTGTTGTCGTTGACGATGACGATGTTGTTTTGTCGTTGACGATAACGATGTTGTTGTTGTTGACGATGACGATGTTGTTGTCGTTGACGATGACGATGTTGTTGTTGTTGTTGTTGTTCTTGACGATGACGATGTTGTTGTCGATGACGATGTTGTTGTTGTTGTCCTTGACGATGACGATGTTGTTGTTGTTGTCCTTGACGATGTTGCTGTTGTTGTCGTTGTCGATGACGATGTTGTTATTGTTATCGTTGACGATGACGATGTTGTTATTGTTGTCATTGACGATGTTGTTGTTCTTATTGTTGTCGTTGACGATGTTGTTGTTGACGATGACGATGTTGTTGTTGTTGTTGTCGTTGACTATGTTGTTGTTGTCGTTGACGATGACGTTGTTGTTATTGTTGTCGTTGACGATGACGATGTTGTTGTTGTTATTGTTGTCGTTGACGATGACGTTGTTGTTGTTGTCGTTGATGATGACGATGTTGTTGTTAACGATATTGTTGATGTCGTTGACGTTGACGATCACGATGTTGTTGTAGTTGTTGTCGTTGACGATGTTGTTGTTGCTGTTGTCCTTGACGTTGACGATGTTGTTGTTGTTGTTGTCCTTGACGTTGACGATGTTGTTGTTGTTGTCTTTGACGATGACGATGTTGTTGTTGTTGTTGTCGTTGACGATGACGATGTTGTTTTGTCGTTGACGATAACGATGTTGTTGTTGTTGACGATGACGATGTTGTTGTCGTTGACGATGACGATGTTGTTGTTGTTGTTGTTGTTCTTGACGATGACGATGTTGTTGTCGATGACGATGTTGTTGTTGTTGTCCTTGACGATGACGATGTTGTTGTTGTTGTCCTTGACGATGTTGCTGTTGTTGTCGTTGTCGATGACGATGTTGTTATTGTTATCGTTGACGATGACGATGTTGTTATTGTTGTCGTTGACGATGTCGTTGTTGTTATTGTTGTCGTTGACTATGTTGTTGTTGTCGTTGACGATGACGATGTTGTAGTTGTTGTTGTTGTCGTTGACTATGTTGTTGTTGTCGTTGACGATGACGTTGTTGTTATTGTTGTCGTTGACGATGACGATGTTGTTGTTGTTATTGTTGTCGTTGACGATGACGTTGTTGTTGTTGTCGTTGATGATGACGATGTTGTTGTTAACGATGTTGTTGTTGTCGTTGACGATGACGATGACGATTTTGTTGTTGTTGTCGTTGACGATGTTGTTGTTGTTGTCGTTGACGATGTTGTTGTTGTTGTTGTCGTTGACGTTGACGATGTTGTTGTTGTTGTCGTTGACGATGTTGTTGTTGTTGTTGTCGTTGACGATGACGATGTTGTTGTTGTTGTCCTTGAAGATGTTGTTGT
>NC_134906.1:10336679-10339179 GCF_041734735.1 Babylonia areolata | reverse complement strand
CTCTCTGTCCCTCTCTCTCTCTGTCCCTCTCTCTCCCTCTCCAGAGCCACAGTGAAAAACAGCTGTCGTCCCACCATGGTCGCATTACGCTGCCCAGACTCACAGTCTGTCGGCAGATCCCATTGGAGGAAATGAGATCACTTCCGGTGCCAGCGCTCACAGCTGCTGTCTCCGAACAGAAGAAGAAGAAGAGAGAGAGGTTAGGTGGAAGGAGTGAGACTTGGCTAGGGCTGAGTTTGTATTATGAAGAAGAAAAAAAAAAAAGAAGAAAATAAAAGAAAAGGGGTGGGGGTGATGGGGGGGGGAGGGGGTGGTGGTGACGGAGATGGGAAGTGTTTGTTTGACGGAGGGTTGCGGGGGGGAGTATGTGTGGGAGGGGGGGAGTGTTTGTTTGACGGAGGGTTGGAGGGGGGAGGGGTATGGGTGGGTATGGAGGGGGGAGTGTTTGTTTGACGGAGGGTTGCGGGGGGGGGGGGAGTATGGGGGGGGGGAGTGTTTGTTTGATGGAGGGTTGGGGGGATATGGGGGTGGGGAGTGTTTGACGGAGGGTTGGGGGGGGGGATATTGGGGTGGGGAGTGTTTGTTTGACGGAGGGTTGGGGGGGTATGGGGGTGGGGAGTGTTTGTTTGACGGAGGGTTGGGGGGGGGATATTGGGGTGGGGAGTGTTTGTTTGACGGAGGGTTGGGGGGGGATATTGGGGTGGGGAGTGTTTGTTTGACGGAGGGTTGGGGGGATATTGGGGTGGGGAGTGTTTGTTTGACGGAGGGTTGGGGGGGGATATGGGGGTGGGGAGTGTTTGTTTGACGGAGGGTTGGGGGGGATATTGGGGGGGGAGTGTTTGTTTGACGGAGGGTTGGGGGGATATTGGGGTGGGGAGTGTTTGTTTGACGGAGGGTTGGGGGGGGGGGTATGGGGGGGGGAGTGTTTGTTTGACGGAGGGTTGGGGGGGATATGGGGGTGGGGAGTGTTTGTTTGACGGAGGGTTGGGGGTGGGATATGGGGGTGGGGAGTGTTTGTTTGGCGGAGGGTTGGGGGGTATGGGGGTGGGGAGTGTTTGTTTGACGGAGGGTAGGGGGGGAGGGTATGGAGGGGGGGAGTGTTTGTTTGACGGAGGGTCGGGGGCGGGGATATGGGGGGTGGGGAGTGTTTGTTTGGCGGAGGGTTGGGAGGTATGGGGGTGGGGAGTGTTTGTTTGGCAGAGGGTTGGGGGGGGATATGGGGGGTGGGGAGTGTTTGTTTGACGGAGGGTTGGGGCGGGGATATGGGGGGTGGGGAGTGTTTGTTTGACGGAGGGTTGGGGGGGGATATGGGGGTGGGGAGTGTTTGTTTGACGGAGGGTTGGGGCGGGGATATGGGGGGTGGGGAGTGTTTGTTTGACGGAGGGTTGGGGGGGGGATATGGGGGGGGGGAGTGTTTGTTTGACGGAGGGTTGGGGGGGGGATATGGGGGTGGGGAGTGTTTGTTTGACGGAGGGTTGGGGGGGGGATATGGGGGTGGGTAGTGTTTGTTTGACGGAGGGTTGGGGCGGGGATATGGGGGGTGGGGAGTGTTTGTTTGACGGAGGGTTGGGGCGGGGATATGGGGGGTGGGGAGTGTTTGTTTGACGGAGGGTTGGGGGGGGGGGGATATGGGGGTGGGGAGTGTTTGTTTGACGGAGGGTTGGGGCGGGGATATGGGGGGTGGGGAGTGTTTGTTTGACGGAGGGTTGGGGGGGGATATGGGGGTGGGGAGTGTTTGTTTGACGGAGGGTTGGGGGGGGATATGGGGGTGGGGAGTGTTTGTTTGACGGAGGGTTGGGGGGATATGGGGGGGGTATGGGGGGGGAGTGTTTGTTTGGCAGAGGGTTGGGGGGGTATGGGGGTGGGGAGTGTTTGTTTGACGGAGGGTTGGGGGGATATGGGGGTGGGGAGTTTTTGACGGAGGGTTGCGGGGGGGGGGGGGGTATGGTGGGGGAGTGTTTGTTTGACGGAGGGTTGCGGGGAGGGTATGGAGGGTGGGGAGTGTTTGTTTGACGGAGGGTTGGAGGGGTATGGGGGTTGGGGGGGTAAGAAGGTGGGGAGGGGGGTGGTGATACAATGATCAGAGGAAGAATGTTGTCTCCTCCTTCTCTTACTTTGATTTTTTTTTCTTTATAATCTGAAATGTGAAAGTTTAAATGGTTGTTTTGTTGCTGGTGCTTTTTGTTTGTTTGTTTGTTGTTGTTTTTGTTGGGGGGGGGGGGGTCTCTCTCTCTCTCCCTTTTTTTTCCCCCCTTTTTTGACAGGCACGCCGAAGTCAATATAAAATACGGATCGGAGTGAAGGGATAATAATAATAATTGTTCTCTTCAGGCACACACATCACTACATCTCTCCCACATTGATAGACATGCGCAAAGTACAGCTATTGCGCCCGGTATAGATCATGGAACGGGGGGGCCACCACATTGATCTTTTACTTCACCGCACCAGGGTTCCCGTTCCTGTTCCCGTTGTGGTCAGCTAGCAAGTGAAAGGATTA
>NC_134906.1:10319179-10324179 GCF_041734735.1 Babylonia areolata | reverse complement strand
GGTGTGGTGTGGTGTGATGTGGCATGTGGTGTGGTGTGGTGTGGTGTAATGTGGCATGTGGCATGTGGTGTGTGATCTGATATGATGTGTGTGTGGTGTGTGGTGCGGAGTGATGTGGTGTGTGGTGGGATATGACGTGGCGTGTGTTGTAGTGTTTCATGGTGTGTCCTGTGATGATGTGTGTGGCTGAGCTAAACCACGATGCTGCTAATGACGGTGGACAGCCCACACGCCAACCACAAGCTCCGTCTGACGTGAACCGCTGATAGGATCTCATTTACGATCCAGAGACCCTGGGCCAATCCGATTTGGATCCTGCAATCCTGTGTTGTCTGTCTGTTTGTCTGTGTGGGTGTGGGTGTGTGTGTGTAGGGGGAAGGGTGGGTGTGCGTGGTGGGTGGTGGAAGGGGGTGGTAAGGTGGGGGTTAGGGGGATGCGTGTGTGTGTTCATGTGTGTGTGTGTGTGTGTGTGTGTGTTCATGTGTGTGTGTGTGTGTGTGTGTGTGTGTGTGTGTGTGTGTGTGTGTTTGCTGGGAAGGGATGCTTGTGTGTGTGTGTGTGTGTGTGTGTGTGTGTGTCTCTGTCCGTCTATCTGTCTGTCTCTCCCCACCCCACCCCCCGAATTTGTGTGTGTGTGTGTGTGTGTGTGTGTGTGTGTGTGTGTGTGTGTGTCCCTCAAGCGTACATAAAGAGCCACACACATCATCATCACAAAGGTTATGATAAAAGGCTTTATTGTTTGTCTCGAAAGGTTTGTGTCGCGGTATCCTTGTTTGTCCAAAAATTGTCTGTATAAGTATGTCATCCAAACGCACACGTACACACGCACACACACTGTCACGTACATACACATACATGCGCGCAGGCACACACACACACACACACACACACACACACACACACACACACACACACACACACACACACACACACACACAAACTCCTCCTCCTCCTCCTTCCTCCCTCCTCCTCCTTCTCCTGTTCACCAATCTTGCCCCCCCCCCCTCTACCCAGGCAAAACAGCAAAGCTCTTACCAGCTTCTTTCTTCAAAGCACACAGACAGAGAGAGACAGACAGACAGACAGACAGACAGCTAGACAGACAGGGAGACAGAGAGAAGAGAGACAGAGACAGCGACATAGAGAGAGCCATTTTTTCTCACTGCTTTGGGCCCTGATTTTACGCTGCGACCACTTCAGCTTCTGGCAGAGGGTAGAGAGAGAGAAAGAGAGAGAGAGAGAGAGGTGGGGGCTGAGGGTGCGGTGGGGGATGGGGGGGTGGGGGTGGCGTGGTGGTGGTGGTAGAAGGATGGAGCTAATTATAGCTCGCGGCTAGAGCATGTCGGGAATATGTTAATTAGTTTTCTCCTCTGTCCTCTCCCTCCTCCTTCATCTTCCTCCTCCTTCTCCTTCCTCTTCCTCCTTCTCCTTCCTCATCCTCCTTCTTCCTCCTCCTCCATCTTCTTCCTCCCCTTCTCCTTCCATTTCCTCCTTCTTCCTCCTCCTCCATCTTCTTCCTCCCCCTTCTTCTTCCTCCTTCCTCCTCCTTCCTCCTCCTCCTTCTTCATCCTTCTTCTTCCTCCTCCTTCTTTTCTTCCTCCTCCTCCTTCTTCTTTCTTCCTCCTCCTTCTTCCTCCTTCTTCTTCCTCCTCCTTTTCTTCCTCATCCTCCTCCTTCTTCCTCCTCCTCCTTCTTCATCCTTCTTCTTCCTCCTCCTTTTCGTCCTCCTCCTCCTCCTTCTTCTTCCTCCTCCTCCTTCTTTTTTTCTTCTTCTTCCTCCTCCTCCTTCTTCCTCCTCCTCCTCCTTCCTCTTTCTTCCTCCTCCTGCTCCTTCATCCTTCTTCCTTCCCCCCCTCCTGTTCGCAGTCCTCCTCCTCCTCGTTGGAGCGAGTGTCAAAAGACAGGATGGTTCGCTAAGCAGTGTCAGACATGAGTCGTGCCGGGCGAAAGAAAAAGAAAAAGAGAAAAAAATAAGAAGTTCAGTGGAAGGAGGTGATGGAGTGATTGAGTGGGTGTCGGAGGTATGGGGATCGGGATGGGGGTGGTGGTGGCGGAAGGTGGTTTATGTATCCCGGAAAGTGTTAGGATGGTGGCGATGGTGGTGATGGTGATGGTGGTAGTGGTGTGCTAGACATTCTCTTTTATTTTTTTCTTTCATTCTTTTGTTGTTGTTGTTGTTGTTGTTTTGTGTTTTGTTGTTGTTGTTTTTTGTTGTATTGCTTGATAAGGGATGGATGGGAATGGCAAAGATGATCACAGATCATCAGAATGCAGATGTGTTCTGAGGAAACGTTGACAAAACGGACAGGTATCCCCCCAAAAAACAAAACCAAAAAACAAAAAAAACGTGTCAATTTTTACTGAGGGCACGCTCGCACATACGCACGCACGAGCGCGCGCGGACACACACACACACACACACACACACACACACACACACACGTTCTGTCTTTTTATGCCTCTCTCTGTTAGCCTCTCTCTGTCTCTGTCTCTGTCTCTATGTCTGCCCTCTCTCTGTCTCTCTTTCTCAGTCTTTGTCACTCTCTCCCTCTCTGTCTATCTCTCTCTCTCTCTCTCTCTCTCTCTCTGTCTGTCTGTCTATTTCTCTCTGTCTGTCTGTCCTACTCTCTCTCTCTCTCTCTGTATCTCTGTGTGTCTCTCTGTCTCTCTCTCTCAAAAACTTTTTTTTTTCGCTGCTGTATCAGAGCAAGATCTCATGTGCTCATTCTGTTGAAGTGCCGTAGAAACAGAACTGTATGGGGTTTTTTTCTACTTTTTCCACGATTACTAAGAAAGTAAAAAAAGACGAAAATTGCCTTCATGATCTTGGCAGATATATTTGGTTCGCAAGTCGACGTCGTTAATACTTCCCCATGTTTGTTTGTTTGTTTGTTTGTGTTCTGTCTGTCTCTCTTTCTTCCTTTCTTTCT
This sequence comes from Babylonia areolata, assembly GCF_041734735.1. Lineage (NCBI taxonomy): Eukaryota > Metazoa > Mollusca > Gastropoda > Neogastropoda > Buccinidae > Babylonia > Babylonia areolata. The sequence goes on along the minus strand of NC_134906.1, from coordinate 10,321,249 downwards.
TGATGCTTTTATTGGACGAATTGTTTGAGTGGAGTGATGGCCTAGAGGTAACGCGTCCCGCCTAGGAAAGCGAGAGAATCTGAGCGCGCTGGTTCGAATCACGCCTCAGCCGCCGATACTTTCTCTCCCCCCTCCACTAGACCTTGAGTAGTGGTCTGGACGCTTAGTCATTCGAATGAGACGATAAACCGAGGTCCCGTGTGCAGCATGCGCTTAGCGCACGTAAAAGATCCCACGGCAACAAGAGGGTTGTTCCTGGCAAAATTTTGTAGAAAAATCCACTTCGATAGGAACTGAAACAAATAAAACTGCACGCAGGGGGTAAAAAATGGGTGGCGCTCTCAGTGTAGCGACGCGCTCTCCCTGAGGAGAGCAGCCCGAATTTCACACAGAGAAATGTGTTGTGATAAAAAAGAGAAATACAAAATACAAAATACAAATACATTTGTTGGTCCTGCGGTTATTCACTCTGAAGTTGCCAGCAGAAGAAAAAAATCCGATCAGAACCCTCAGACTGGTCAGTTGTAATGGGTCATACCTTTTATATATATATATATATATAATTATTATTTATTTATTTATTTATTTATTTCTGTAAGCTTATCTATTATTTATTCACCTTTTTTTTTACATTATAATTATTATTTATTTATTTATTTATTTGTATAAGCTTATCTATTATTTATTCACCTTTTTTTCTTTTTTTTTCTTTTTTCTTTTTTTTTTCCTTCAAGGCCTGACTAAGCGCGTTGGGTTACGCTGCTGGTCAGGCATCTGCTTGGCAGATGTGGTGTAGCGTATATGGATTTGTCCGAACGCAGTGACGCCTCCTTGAGCTACTGAAACTGAAACTGAAACTGGGTCATACGGCATGTACCATACAGACAAATTCTTGAGTCTTTGCTCTCTGCCTCTGTCTGTCTCTCTCTGTCTCTGTCTCTGTCTCTCTCTCTGTCTCTCTCTCTGTCTCTCTCTCTCTCTGTGGAGAGAGTGTGTGCATGTGTATGGATATGAATGTATGAATGCGTTCGTTTTATTACTTTTTACGATGTTAATGATGATGGTGGTGATCATTCTTCGTTGTAGTAGCAGTGGATGTAGCAGTGTTAACAAAATTATTATTTTTGTGTCGTTATCGTTAATGTTGTTGTTGTTATTGTTGTCACAAGGACAGATTGGAAAACTGCGCGATGCCTAAAATCTTTATCCTTGAGTAATAAAGTTTTTGAATATCTCTCTCTCTCTCTCTCTCTCTCTCTCTCTGTGTGTGTGTGTGTGTGTGTGTGTGTGTGTGTGTGTGTGTGTGTGTGTGTGTGTGTGTGTGTGTGTGTGTGTGTGTGTGTGTGTGTGTGTTATAAACAAGACTGGTCAAGTAAACTATATAGTAGTAATCGTTATGAAATGTACAGTTCCTTTAAATCATTGTTGCAGCCAGAAAAAAAAAATTTGATCTTACCATTTCCAAAGTCAGATCGTCTTCCCACATTTGGAGTAAAAGAACTTAAAGTTAATGAGCGTTATAAGGATAGCCTGAAAAACTGTTCATTTTGTGGAGGGTACGAAGACGAAATTCATGTACTGGCAATTTGTCCACAATATGATATTCTGAGAAAGAAATACTTATCCAAGCAAATACAAAATTTAAGGATTTCAATATTACCCCACTTCCTTCAAAATGTCAACAGCATTGTGTCAAGAGATGTAGCAATGTTTGTTTTTTTATGCGTTAAAACAGACAGCAGAGAGCGCGCAGTCTCAGATGAAAGACATGTTTCTAAATGACCTTTAGCTTATTTAGTTTTGTTATATCATCAGTTTATTCTTTCGAACATTTTGTTGTTCATCCAACTCAAGGTTTGGCTTTCAAATGTGTGTGTGTGTGTGTGTGTGTGTGTGTGTGTGTGTGTGTGTGTGTGTGTGTGTGTGTGTGTGTGTGCCTGTGTACAACACATGAATTCATATGTATTACAGGTCGATGGCCTTACATTAAAACAGTTCTGAGTTTTCTCTCTCTCCCTCCCTCCCTCCCTCCCTCTCTCTCTCTCTCTCTCTCTCTGTCCTCTACTCTTC
>NC_134906.1:10286679-10314179 GCF_041734735.1 Babylonia areolata | reverse complement strand
CAAGCAGATGCCTGGCCAGCAGCGTAACCCAACGCGCTTAGTCAGGCCTTGAGAAAAAATAAATAAATAAATAAATAATAATATAATTTAAAAAAATAAATAAATAAAATAGATAATATAATGAAAATTAAATAAATAAAAAGATAAATAAAATAAAAAATAAATAAATTTAAAAAAAGACAACAATGATGATAAATAAGCAAATAAATGTTAAAAAAAAAAAAGTATTGTGAAGGAGTGTCGAACTACGACGACTACTCTCAATGCCTTATTTCTGTGGCTGTTACCAAAACACGTCTTTAGAACGGACAGTGTCAGTCAATCATCAACGCAATCACGTCACTGTTCACAACCAGTTGACTGCCATCGAACCCAGTAAAACCCGTTCGTGTCAGCTGGCAGCTTGTTAGTGACGCGAAACTGCTTCTCCTCCTTCTCCGTTCGTGGACTGCAACTCCCACGTTCACTCGTGTGTACACGAGTGGGCTTTTATGTGTATGATCGTTTTTGCCCCCCAGCCATGTAGGCAGCCATTCTCCGTTTTCGGGAGTAGTGACGCGAAACGATACGACACGGCATTCGTCTGGTTTCTGTGTGACTGGTTTTAAGAGGTGACGAGTATTCATTTCTTCGTTCTCGGTGTGGTCGGCTATGCTAGCAACAAACTACTTGATTTGATTCGGCAGGGCGTTTCACTACGGGAGACTTGACCACCACAGGAATAAAGAACCTGGCTGTATATCAAACCATGCTGAAAGAAGTCCAGCTTCCAAGCCCTGAGAGAGAGAGAGAGAGAGAGAGAGAGAGACAAGACCTCCGACTGTCCTTCTGTGGTTGAGGGGTTCACAAAAGAACAATCAAAAAACAGACCCCGCATCCAACCTGGACGTTGTGTTGATTTTGTTTCCAGCAACATCCTGGAGAGGTCAGCCAGATAAAAAAAAAAAGTGATAGAACATTAGAGGTTTCGGAAGCAAGAACCGGACAATTATTCAGAAACTCATTCTTTTGTAAGAACAGCTGTGGACTGGAAACAACTTCAGTGACGACCATCTACTGGCGAGGATGCAAGGACCACCGTCACAGTGACTGCAGCAGACGCGCTGTGTAGAAATCTACACAGCTACAACCCCCACCCCCCACGCCCCAACCCACACCCACCCCCCTGCTGCGATATATATGTGATTTTTTTTTCTTAAGCTATTCTTGCCTCAGAATGCCAGTTACTGAACTTCCAGTCAATGTTTGAGAAAGCCCCGACCACCCTCTTGACTGACAATCAACTTAATGATCAATCTGGTTGCGAGGCATGGACACTGACGGCCGAAACTGAAAGGAAGATCCAGGCCTTCGAGAACAAACGCCTGAGGAAGCTCCTTCAAATTCCCTGGATCGAGCACAGGACCAATGAACATGTACGGAGCAGAATTGAGAACCTTGCTGGACCTCAGGAACCTCTCCTTTCAACTGTGAAGAGACGCAAGCTGATATGGTTTGGACACAACACTCGACACACCAGCATGTCCAAAACAATCATGCAAGGCACCATCGAGGGCGGGAGAAGAAGAGGAAGACAGCGGAAGAACTTGGCATGAGAACATCAAACACTGGACCAGACTCCACACACGTGAGCTGCTGCCGGCGGCTGCCGACAGAGACAGATGGAGAAGGGAGGTTGCGTCTGCGGTCCTCAGGCTTCCCCCAACGACTACTTTGTAGTTATGGGCCTGAGGTGAGGAGGAAAATCGCTGACTGAGAGTGAGGACGGCATCACCGTCGACTTAGACTGGACACCCATCATACACCAATAAACATGCGCTGTCTTTGAGCCGAAGCACAAGAATGGTGGAGGAGCTGAGAAAAGACTCGAGATTGCGTCAGGTGGAAGAATTTGGTAGGTCTATATGCCAGCCAGCTGCAATAGGACTAGAAGAGAGGCAGACTCTCAGGAGAAGATCCGAAACGAAGATCTGTGGGAGCGAGCGGGACAGGAACCAGTGGCCAAGCAGATACTGCGGAGGAAGTGGGGCTGGATCGGACACACCCTCAGGAAGCCAGCGTCCAGCATCACACGCCAAGCCCTGACCTGGAACCTGCAGGGAAAGAGGAAGAGAGGCCGGCCTCGCAACAGCTGGAGGCGAGACACCGAGGCAGAGCTGAAGCAGCAAGGGACCAACTGGACTGGAATGGCCAGAACAGCCCAGAACAGAGTGCGATGGCGAGGGGTCGTCGATGGCCTAAGCTCCACCAGGAGCGATGGGCAAAATGAATGAAGGATATGCCAGCCAGCTGCAATAAGACTAGAAGAGAGAGGCAGACAGGCAGACAGACAATGACAGAGACAGAGCCAAAGAAACATTCAGTAGAACAGGTATGTGTTCAGTGTGATAGTGATATGTTGTTGTTGGTTGTTGTTGTTTTTTTGTTGTTTTTAACAAATCGTGTGTGCGTACGTGCGTTGGTGCATGTAGCAGAGATTTGTTTTCTACTGAGCGTCATTGGTGTGTGTGGGTGGTTTTCAATGTTGAATTGCGCGAGTGTATTGTGTGGCACGTGTGTGTGTGTGTGTGTTGTCGACCGGGGTGGTGGGTGAGGGTGGTATGCAGAGGGGGGATGATGGTGGATGGAAATGAAAAGCGTTTTGAACAGTGATACACTGGAGAGAAAAAAACGCGCTATATTAAAGTCCATTACTTTTTCTGTTTTTTTGTTGTTGTTAAAGTTTTGTTGTTTTTTGAGGGGGGGGGGGGGGGGGGTTGTCAGCGGGAGTATGATTCCCGGAAATCTAACATCATTTGCTGAACTCGTAAAGAGACCATTGTGTAAAATAAAAGTTATTATTATAATTCCTTTCCATTTGGAGATATCACCAGTGATTCCTGCATCCCCCGTCCACCCAGTCACTGTACTGGCTTCCATGTTTTGTCAACTTTTAAGACATGATGTTGATTTCATCAAGTTGACGTGTGTGTGTGATGGGGGTGGGGGTTGGTTAGTTGTTGTTTTTGGGGGGTGTTGGTTTGTTTGGGTTTGTGTGTGTGTGTGTGTGTGTTTAACTTTCTTTTATTATTTTTTCCCTTTTCCTCCTTCCCTTTCCTTTGTTCCGCTTTTCCCTACATTTTTTGTGAGGGTTTGGTGAAAAGGAGCTATTAGCTTAATCTTTGACCCTCAATAAAACATTTGAGTTCCAACTCTAGTCTCTCTCTCTCTCTCTCTCTCTCTCTCTCTCTCTCCTCCCCCCCCCCCCTCTCTCTCGCTCTCTCTCTGAACAGAGAACCATATATCTATGGTTTTTCTTTCCAGTTTTCATTGGACTATTTTCATTCTCACTTCTTTTTTTTTAAAGATATGTTAATCTCATTTCATTCAGTTAATAGCTGTTATAGATTTTCTTCTCCCTTACATCTCCTCCTCTTCTTCTTCTGGACCTCCATGCCTTTTTATGAAGGCATGTTGAAAAGAAGCTGCCAGCTTATCGTTTTGTCTTCAGTAAGTATTCGAGTTTGAGTTCAAGTTCCAGTTCAACAACGACAACAAAAAACTTCAACCCCCCCCCCTCTCTCTCTCTCTCTCTCTCTCTCTCTCTCTTTTTTTCTCTCTCTCTCTCCCCGTCCCTCTCTCCCGCTCTCTCTCTCTCCGATCTCTCTCCCTCCCTGTCTCTCTCTGGGCTGGGTGGAAAAAAAACATCAATTGCTTATCTCATTTCCCTGGTAAAATAAAATTTCGTTTCGTCCCCCCCCCTTCACCTCCCCCTCTCTCTCCCTCTCTTCCTTTTTTACCAGAGAAGCAATGTATATTTGGTTCGAGATTTCCTTTACAATTTTCATTGGAGTTTTTTGGGTTTTTTTTCGCTTTTTAACACATGCTAATTTCATTTCAACGAGTTAATTATTTCACATTTTCTTCTTCTTTCTTCCAACTCCTCCTTCTCCGCCTTCTTCTTCTTCTGTTTACTGTCACAACTTCATTTAGGCAAAGAAAAGGTGAACGTTTCTCTGACAATTACGCTAATGGGCAAAGACAGAAAGGAAAAGCAAACAGAAAAAAAAAGAAAGGAAGAAAATAGCTCGGAAATAAAGAATGAACGAAAGAAACAGAAACAGAACAGAAAATGATGATTTTGTGAGACGAAGTTATCAAATGATACAAAACCTATTGAATTCAAAAGAAGACATTCTAAGTTCTGCATTTGTAAAACTACCAACAGCGCCGTGTAGCTTTGTCCTTTCAAATCTTTGGAACAAAGAAGCTTATTAAGTTTCCTCCATTTCTAGCAAAGTCTAGTGACTAAAATCGTATGAGGCTGGTTACAGAATGTCACGATCCAAAAGTTTGCCGAGTATTTTCTGAACAGTCTGTAATTACCTCCCTTGCAGTGTTTCTTCCGTTTTCCTTCCACCCTGATATTCTCCGGGAAAGAGGTTGTTCGCAGTGCTCGCCCCTCTTCTTCTCTCCCTTTGTCGCTGAACACGTGTTTTTCACTTCTAGTAAAACACGAGACAACAGACAACCGTCATTTTCTCTCCCTTTGAACTCCCCGTCCAAAACCATTTTCAGGAGGGAAAGAAAAGTAGCAGAGAGACAAAGTTTGCTCCGAATGATACTTTGATTTGTATGTAAAAGTTGAACAGTGGAGAAAAATCTCAAAGCATGTTTGCTGCTGTGACATCACGTACGCGGCAGATATAATTGCGTTTCTTCTTTTCACACAGGCTGTTTTCTTTCTCCAGGGGTCTCTGTTTACCCTCCGGCCTTTGGCTGTGAAGGCTTTTGAAGCTGGTGACGATGTCGAAACCTGAAGTGGGTGATTAGAATTGACAGAGAGCTCTTCAGTAGCTCAGCCTGTGTGTTGAAGTATAGTTGTGACTGTATTGAGTGTTTCGTGTGGTAATCAGAATTTTACATTTTTAATTAACTTTGTCACGATATTTCTCTTTCCTTTACTCCTCCTTTTCCACGTCTTCATCCTTGGCCTCCTCCTCCATCTTCTTCTTCGTTTTCTTCTGCTTTTCTATGCCTTTTCTGAAAGCATGCTGAAAAGAAGCTTTTAGTTTATGCTTTACCTTCAGTAAAATATTTGAGTTTAAGTTCCAGTTCCAGTTCAGTAACAACAACAAACAAGTTTCAGTTCTCTCTGTCTGTCTCTCTCTCTCTCTCTCTCTCTCTCTCTCTCTCTCTCTCTCTCTCTCTCTCTGCATGTATGTGTTTTTTATTTCCAAAAGACACAGTACTAAAACTTCCAACAGAACTGGGTAGCTTCATCCTTTAAAAGTTTGGAACAAAGAAGCTTATTAAGTTTCCTCCATTTCTAGTAAAGTCTTGTGACTAAACTCGTTTGAGGCTGGTTACAGAATGTTACGATCCAAAAGTTTGCCGAGTGTTTCCTGAACAGTCAGTAATTACCTCCCTTGCAGTGTTTCTTCCCTTTTCCTTCCACCCTGGTATTCTTCGGGAAAGAGGTTCGTGGTGCTCGCCCCTCTTCTTCTCGCCCTTTGTCGCTGAACACGTGTTTTTCACTTCCAGTAAAACACAGACAACAGACAACCGTTATTTTCTCTCCCTTTGAACTCCCCGTCCAAAACCATTTTCAGGAGGGAAAGAAAAGTAGCAGAGAGACAAAGTTTGCTCCGAATGATACTTTGATTTGTATGTAAAAGTTGAACAGTGGAGAAAAATCTCTTTCCTTTACTCCTCCTTTTCCACGTCTTCCTCCTCCTCCTCTTCCTTCTCTTCCTCCTCCTCCTCCTCCATCTTCTTCGTTTTCTTCTGGTTTTCTATGCCTTTTCTGAAAGCATGCTGAAAAGAAGCTTTTAGTTTATCCTTCACCTTCAGTAAAATATTTGAGTTTAAGTTCCAGTTCCAGTTCAATAACAACAAACAAGTTTCAGTTCTTTCTCCTTTGCCCCTCCCCCCACCCCTCTCTCTCTCCCTCTCTGGATGTACGTGTTTTTATTTCCAAAAGCCACAGTACTAAAACTTCCAACAGAATGGAGTAGCTTCATCCTTTAAAAGTTTGGAACAAAGAAGCTTATTAAGTTTCCTCCATTTCTAGCAAAGTCTAGTGACTAAAATCGTATGAGGCTGGTTACAGAATGTCACGATCCAAAAGTTTACCGAGTATTTTCTGAACAGTCAGTAATTACCTCCCTTGCAGTGTTTCTTCCCTTTTCCTTCAACCCTGGTATTCTTCGGGAAAGAGGTTCGCGGTGCTCGCCCCTCTTCTTCTCTCCCTTTGTCGCTGAACACGTGTTTTTCACTTCCAGTAAAACACGAGACAACAGACAACCGTTATTTTCTCTCCCTTTGAACTCCCCGTCCAAAACCATTTTCAGGAGGGAAAGAAAAGTAGCAGAGAGACAAAGTTTGCTCCGAATGATACTTTGATTTGTATGTAAAAGTTGAACAGTGGAGAAAAATCTCAAAGCGTGTTTGCTGCTGTGACATCACGTACGCGGCAGATATAATTGCGTTTCTTCTTTTCACACAGGCTGTTTTCTTTCTCCAGAGGGTCTCTGTTTACCCTCCGGCCTTTGGCTGTGAAGTATTTTGAAGCTGGTGACGATGTCGAAACCTGAAGTGGGTGATTAGAATCGACAGAGAGCTCTTCAGTAGCTCAGCCTGTGTGTTGAAATATAGTTGTGACTGTATTGAGTGTTTCGTGTGGTAATAAGAATTTTACATTTTTAATTAACTTTGTCACGATATTTCTCTTTCCTTTACTCCTCCTTTTCCACGTCTTCGTCCTCCTCCTCCTCTTCCTCCTCCTCCTCCTCCTCCATCTTCTTCGTTTTCTTCTGGTTTTCTATGCCTTTTTGAAAGCATGCTGAAAAGAAGCTTTTAGTTTATCCTTTACCTTCAGTAAAATATTTGAGTTTAAGTTCCAGTTCCAGTTCAATAACAACAAACAAATTTCAGTTCTCTCTCTCTCTCTTTCTCTCTTTCTCTTTCTCTCTCTCTCTCTCTCTCTCTCTCTCTCTCTCTCTCTCTCTCTGCATGTATGTGTTTTTATTTCCAAAAGACACAGTACTAAAACTTCCAACAGAACTGGGTAGCTTCATCCTTTAAAAGTTTGGAACAAAGAAGCTTATTAAGTTTCCTCCATTTCTAGCAGTCTTGTGACTAAAATCGTTTGAGGCTGGTTACAGAATGTCACGATCCAAAAGTTTGCCAAGTATTTTCTGAACAGTCAGTAATTACCTCCCTTGCAGTGTTTCTTCCCTTTTCCTTCCACCCTGGTATTCTTCGGGAAAGAGGTTGTTCGCGGTGCTCGCCCCTCTTCTTCTCTCCCTTTGTCGCTGAACACGTGTTTTTCACTTCCAGTAAAACGCGAGACAACAGACAACCGTCACTTTCTCTCCCTTTGAACTCCCCGTCCAAAACCATTTTCAGGAGGGAAAGAAAAGTAGCAGAGAGACAAAGTTTGCTCCGAATGATACTTTGATTTGTATGTAAAAGTTGAACAGTGGAGAAAAATCTCAAAGCGTGTTTGCTGCTGTGACATCACGTACGCGGCAGATATAATTGCGTTTCTTCTTTTCACACAGGCTGTTTTCTTTCTCCAGAGGGTCTCTTTTTGCCCTCCGGCCTTTGGCTGTGAAGGCTTTTGAAGCTGGTGACGATGTCAAAACCTGAAGTGGGTGATTAGAATCGACAGAGAGCTCTTCAGTAGCTCAGCCTGTGTGTTGAAATATAGTTGTGACTGTATTGAGTGTTTCGTGTGGTAATAAGAATTTTACATTTTTAATTAACTTTGTCACGACATTTCTCTTTCCTTTACTCCTCCTTTTCCACGTCTTCGTCCTCGGCCTCCTCCTCTTCCTCCTCCTCCTCCTCCATCTTCTTCGTTTTCTTCTGGTTTTCTATGCCTTTTTGAAAGCATGCTGAAAAGAAGCTTTTAGTTTATCCTTTACCTTCAGTAAAATATTTAAGTTCCAGTTCCAGTTCAATAACAACAAACAAGTTTCAGTTATTTCTCCCTTGCCCCCCCCCCCCTCTCTCTCTCTCTCTCTCTCTCTCTCTCTGGATGTACGTGTTTTTATTTCCAAAAGCCACAGTACTAAAACTTCCAACAGAATGGAGTAGCTTCATCCTTTAAAAGTTTGGAACAAAGAAGCTTATTAAGTTTCCTCCATTTCTAGCAAAGTCTAGTGACTAAAATCGTATGAGGCTGGTTACAGAATGTCACGATCCAAAAGTTTACCGAGTATTTTCTGAACAGTCAGTAATTACCTCCCTTGCAGTGTTTCTTCCCTTTTCCTTCCACCCTGGTATTCTTCGGGAAAGAGGTTGTTCGCGGTGCTCGCCCCTCTTCTTCTCTCCCTTTGTCGCTGAACACGTGTTTTTCACTTCCAGTAAAACGCGAGACAACAGACAACCGTCATTTTCTCTCCCTTTGAACTCCCCGTCCAAAACCATTTTCAGGAGGGAAAGAAAAGTAGCAGAGAGACAAAGTTTGCTCCGAATGATACTTTGATTTGTATGTAAAAGTTGAACAGTGGAGAAAAATCTCAAAGCGTGTTTGCTGCTGTGACATCACTTACGCGTTTCTTCTTTTCACACAGGCTGTTTTCTTTCTCCAGAGGGTCTCTGTTTACCCTCCGGCCTTTGGCTGTGAAGGCTTTTGAAGCTGGTGACGATGTCGAAACCTGAAGTGGATGATTAGAACTGACAGCAAGATTCTTCAGCTTAGAAGCTGAGTCTGTGTGCAAAGACGAACATTTTGACTGTATTGTTCGATTTCAGGAATACATCGAGTTTTCAACTGTCGGGTAACTTATTGAACCTCTCTCCCTCCCTCCCTCCCTCCCTCCCCCCCTCTCTCTCTCTCTCTCTCTCTCTCTCTCTGTGCATGTCTATGCCTCTCTCTCATCTACCATCCCCATCTCTCTCTCCTTTTCTTGTTACCACAGGAGTGTTTATCCTAAGTTCTGGTTTTTCTAATCAATGTTTTCTCTCCTTTTTTCTCAGTTTTCAAAACATAATTAAATCACGTTAATGATTAGTTTTTTTCTTCTCCTCTTCCTCCTCCCCCGTCTCTCCCTACTCTTCCTTTTACTCTTCCTTTCCAATACTCCTCATTCTCCTCCTGCTACTCCTCTTCCTCCTCCTCCATCTCTCCCTACTCTTCCTTTCCAATACTCCTCACTCTCCTGCTACTCCTCTTCCTCCTTCCCATCTCTCCCTATTCTTCCTTTCCAATACTCCTCACTCTCCTCCTCTTCCTTCTCCTCCATCTCTCCCTACTCTTCCTTTCCAATACTCCTCATTCTCCTGCTACTCCTCTTCCTCCTTCCCATCTCTCCCTATTCTTCCTTTCCAATACTCCTCACTCTCCTTCTCCTTCTCCTCTTCCTTCTCCCCCATCTCTCCCTACTCTTCCTTTCCAATACTCCTCATTCTCCTGCTACTCCTCTTCCTCCTCCCCATCTCTCCCTATTCTTCCTTTCCAATACTCCTCACTCTCCTCCTGCTACTCCTCTTCCTTCTCCCCCATCTCTCCCTACTCTTCCTTTCCAATACTCCTCGTTCTCCTCCTCCTCCTCCTCCTGCTTCTCCTCTTCCTCCTCCTTCACCACAGTATAACATGCGCGACTGCGGGGAGTGGGGGGGTGGGATTCCATTCCAAATGTAATCAAAAGTTAACAGCAAAACATACTGTTGCCATCCATCAAATGGAAACAAATCTCCCACATCAAGTAATGTAATATGAATGGCAGCAAATTGAATTGCCTTCAGCTGGGGTCCCTAAAAGTCAGACTGATGCAGATTACTTTCATGTATGTGTGCAGCTAACAAAAAACAAAAAAAACACATCAAGCTGAAACCAGCAAGTAACATGATATAAATTCAATCAGCAAAGTAGAGCTTTTCGCAGATGGGGGAGGAAATTCAGTCAATGACGTCTCTGGCAAATTCACCGACTCATTAGTAACCATAAACGTCATCTTCGTTTCGTTTTTTTGCTTGTTTTTTTTTTTTCCCCCACTTTGTTTCGTTTCTTTTTCCACTCAACGCAGCCATCTTGTCGGTGTTTCCCTGACGTTTTCTCTGTCGGACAGAAAACATGGCAACCCTTTCGACGGTTTCCAGTTTGGATAATGACGTATTTGTTACCCGTCATGTTCTGTTCGTTAATCAGTTATCAGCTGCCATGGTGAAGTTGTTTGCATCACAAACTTACTGGTTTGGAGAGAAGGCCCAGACCCTATCAGAGGCATGTCACTGTGTGATATCTTTTTTAGCCCTATCAGTGGCGGGCTTCAAGCCACAGTTGAGTGGTATGCTATTGGTTAAAGTGGGAAGACTGGCTCCATGAAGTTCAGTGTCATCAACTTCAAGGCTGACTCTTTTAGGGGAGTGTTGGTCAACTTTCGTCACCGACACCATGAATGTCTGTATTTTTTCAGACTAGTTGAAGCATTTTTTCTTTTCTTTTCTTTTCTTTTTTTTAAGGGAGGAAGCGTAAGAGTATGACTTTGTCACGTAGTTAAAGTTAAATGCATGAATGATGAATGAGATGAATATTTATTTAGCGCCTGTCCTCAGACGGAGACCAAGCTCTAAGCGCTGTGCAAACAAGGGGGTGATTTGCACAACAGGCTGCCTGCCCGCCTGCCTCGGTAGAGCTGAGTGACGGCTGCCATTGGGCGCTCATCATTCGCTTCCTGTGTTATTCAGTCAGGTTTCAGTCTCGCACGCGCGCGCGCAAACACACACACACACACACACACACACACACACATGTGACGTGGATCTCTGTAGCAGCAGCAGCATCACGCTGAGCTCTGTCAATCATTATGTAAGATATACAGAACAGCTGTCTCGGATTAAGTGAAATCTACACCCTTTCCTCATTATGAAGTCAATTTGGATTTCACCCTCCACTTCCATGAAGCACGTTGTGCATTTGCGTCAAAGAGTCAGCGTCGACAGATTAACCCTCTTGCATTCACATGTTTCACAGAGAAACTCTTCCTCATGTTCGGCTGTGGCCGGATTGACTGCAAAAGGGCTTGGGTGAGCGTGACTGGATGTCGTGATAAGAAGGAAGAGCTGGACAACGCGCAAGGTCTTCAGAGAAGAAGCCCCCCTCAGTCAAGTGTTTCGGCCCTCAACTCCTTACTCTCCTAAGGGGGCCGGGCCGCACCCAGATCATGACTCATGGACGCCCTTGTATTGCCGCAATGTATCTGTTACAGCAATGCGTGGAAATACAAAAGGCACCTGTACCTGTTACAGCAATGCGTGGAAATACAAAAGGCACCTGTACCTGTTACAGCAATGCATGGAAATACAAAAGGCACCTGTACCTGTTACAGCAATGCATGGAAATACAAAAGGCACCTGTACCTCTGATCACGACATCATTCTGTAATTTTTTTTGTTGTTGTTGCTTTTTTTTTTCAACGCAAGCTCAGTTTGTGATCTGACCAGGATGTCTCAAGCACGGCACACCGTGTCTGGCCACTGATCACCACAGGCTGTGTCTGGCCAGGTGTCTGGCCAGGTGCTTCAGCGGAGCAGAGGGTCAGGGTGTTTGTGGGTGTGGTGAACTCGTCTCTGGCTCCTCGCAGGCTGAAACAGAACCTTCTTCTCTCATTTCTCCCTGGTTTTCTCCGGACTGTCTTATCCACTGATGCGCTGGAGCATCGCTCGCGCGCGCGAGCGCATACACACACACACAAACACACGCGCGCGCGCACTTGCACGTACGCATTTATAGACACACTCACATTCTCTCTCTCTCTGTCTCTCTCTCTCTCTGTCTCTCACACACACACACACACATTCGGATGAGACGACCAACCGAGGTACCGTGTGCAGCATGCACTTAGCGCACGTAAAAGAACCCATGGCAACAAAAAGGTTGTTCCAGGCAAAAATTCTGCAGAAAAATCCATTTCGATAGGAAAACATAAAATTGCAGGCAGAAAAAAAACAAAACAACAAAAGTGTCGCTCTCAGTGTAGCGACGCGCTCTCCCTGGGGAGAGCAGCCCGAATTTTACACAGAGAAATCTGTTGTGACAAAAGAGTGATACAATACAATTCAATACAATACAATTCGTATTTGTGTTTCTCTTTTTATCACAACAGATTTCTCTGTATGAAATTCGGGCTGCTCTCCCCAGGGAGAGTGCGTCGCTACACTACAGCGTCACCCATGTTTTTAGTATTTTTTCCTGCGCGCAGTTTTATTTGTTTTTCCTACCGAGGTGGATTTTTTTTTTTTACAAAATTTTGCCAGGAACAACCCTTTTGTTGCCGTGGGGTTCTTTTACGTCCGCTAAGTGCATGCTGCACACGGGACCTAGGTTTATCGTCTCATTCGAATGACTACACACGTACAGACACACTGGCATTTGTGTTAGTTTTAACAAACAATAGAAAGACAGACAGAAAAAAAACACAACAAAAAAAAGAAAAGAAGAAAAAGACTTTCGATGTCTCAGTCGAGACTACTATACCTATTAACCATACAAGATTTCCGAATGTTCAAAGACCTGCAACAAAGGGAACTTATTCAGTTTCCCTAATTTAACAACGGCGACGAAATGGACTAAAGGGAGACAAGATGAGGAGCGAGCAATGCCGCACAAACGACCAGGATGGAAGAGAGAGAGAGAGAAAAAAAAAAAACGTAGAAAGGGAGGTAATTATTGACTGTTCAGAAAACTCAGCAAACTCTGAATCGTGACATTCGGCCAGCTTGTCTCGTATCCCCTCACCTCCCCCCAACCCCAACCGAGCCCCCTGTCCCTCCCCCTTCCCCCCCCCCTCACTCCTCACCCCCATCCCCACTCCAACACGCCGAGAACGTGTCTGACTTTCAGTCAAATCCGATCCCAACTGAACAGACAAGCCTCATTTCTCTTCTTTCCTTTTGTACTGCCCGTCCAAATAGCAGTTCAGGAGGGGAGTGTGGGTGTGTGTGTGGGGGGGGGGGGGGGAAGAAAAGTAGTAAGAGACAAAGTTTGCTCAGAATGATGATGATGATGATGATGGTTACGGATTTGAATGTAAAAGTTGAACGCAGAGACAAGTCTCAAAAGCGTGTTGTCTACTACTACTGTGGCGTCGCGAATGCGGCAGATATAACTGCGTTTTCTTCTTCTTCTTCTTCTTCTTCTTCTTTTCACAGGCTGATTTTTTGTGTGTGTGTGTGTGTTTTTTTCTTCTCCTTTTTTCGGAGGTTTGTATTTACCCTCCGGCCTTTGGCTGTGAAGGCTTTTTGAAGCTTGTGAGAGAAGGAGAAGTAGCTAATTAAACAGTGAATGGAAAGACCTTATTCACTGGCGGAGTCCGCTGTGTCGTGATGAAGTCTTCTTGACCAGGGGTGGTGTTGTTGCCAGCGTCAAACTGAGGAGGACTTTGAAGACTTTTAAAGCTGTGCCTTGGCCTGACTGACTGACTGGCTGGCTGTTTGGCTGTCTGTCGGGGCTGTCCCCTTTTTTTCTGTGTAATATGTCTTGTCAGCCTGTCTGTCTGTCTGTCTATGCAAGATACAAAGAGAGAGAGACAGAGAGAGAGAGAGACTTCAGACTTCAAATGGTTTACTGCACTTCGGCTATCACGAAAAGCACGTGAAAATGGATTATACTGCATGCCAAACATACGGATTTGAGTATTCGTGCAAGAGAGAGAGAGAGACGGACACACACACACACACACACACACAGACTTCAGACTTTAAATGGTTTACTTCACTTCGGTCATCAAGAAAAGTACGTGAAAATGCATTATACTGCGTGCCAAACATCCTGATTTGAGTATTCGTGCAAGAGACAGACAGACAGACACAGACAGACAGAGAGAGACAGACCGACAGACACAGACAGGCAGACAGGCAGACAGAGAGACTTCAGACTTTAAATGGTTTACTTTACTACTTCGGCCATCACGAAAAGCACATGAAAATGGATTATACTGTATATCAGACATACTGATTTGATTATTCATGAGAGAGAGAGAGAGACGGGGAGGGGGAAGGAAGGGTGGTGCTCGATGTAGGTAAGGAGAGAAAGAAAGCAAATGTAGATAAAGGCTGTAGATAGCTTGACCGACAGACAGACAGACAGACAGATGAATAAAGACATCGGTGGACTGGTGGAGGGAGGGTTAGATGAACGGACGGACTTGTACTTGGGTGGGAAGGTAGGTAGGAAGGTAGGTAGGTAGGGACGGACTTGTACATAGGTAGGTAGGCAGGAAGGCTGGTAAGTATGTATGTAGGTAGGTGGAGATACAAAACAACAACAACAACAAAAAACACCATGTATGTTAGAATGAGAGTCGATTTAGTACTTCTACTGATATTTATGATAACAACAAGAACAGCAAGAAGAACAATAATAATAATAATAATAGTAATAATGATGATGATAACAATGATAACATAAATGATGAAATGATAATATTAGTAATAATGATAATAATAATGATGATGATGATGACGGTGATGATGATAATGATGGTAATGATAATAATAAGAATAATGATAATATAGAAGATGAAATGATGATAATAATAATAATGACGATGATAACAATGCTACAGACTGAACCTGACCCCCTCCCCCCGACCCTCCCCCCCCCCTGCCCTCTCCCCCCCCGCCCCCCCCCCCCCCCCACCACCACCACCTTCACCCATCACAGAAGCTCGTGATGTTCATAAAGTTATTCGTGCACATAAATGTTACGTATTTCATACATGCATGCAAGTACCTATCACAAACCAAACACAAACACAAAAACGCGCGCGCGCACACACACACACACACACACACACACACACACACACACACACACACACACAAGACTTAACTTGATGATGAGAGAAAAAGAGAGAGAGAGGGGGGGGGGGGGCATGGGGGCTTGTATCACCCATATATCGATCAAAATCGAAGTTAAACATCAGTGAATGGAAAGCGCAAAGCTTAGTGTTGCCAACATGCCGAAGTGTAGACCTGTCTATGTAAATCAGTTTTAGACACACACGTACACACACAGAGAGGCACACACACACACACACACACACACACACACACACACACACATATATATATATATATAAACACACACTCACGCACGTACATACGCGCACAAACAAAAACACGCGCGCGTGCGCACACGCACACACACACACACACACACACAACACAGATGAGAGAGAGAGATCGCACATACAGTGTCCAAAAATGACAAAATACAAAATAAACGTAAAAAAAAAAAACCACCCAAAACAATACACAGTCCGAACCCGCTCTTTGGAAGAAGACCCACAAAAAAAGCAGTGTAATATTCCAAGCGATACATTTCTCTCTCGCTGAAGTCCTTCAAGTCAGTTTGAAGCAAATTACTTCCCCCCCCCCCCCCACCCCAACCCCAAACCCCAACCCCCATTCCCCCTCTTTTTTTTCTCCCCCCCCCCCCCCCCCCCCGCCAACCCCCCTCCTTTTTTTTCGTGTTTTTTCCTCCCATCCCTTCAGCCGCATTACATGGGAGCCTGTCAAGTAACCCAATATGATTTCAATTAGCAAAACCGCGTTTTCTTCACAAAAGGGGAAGGGAGAAATCGAGCTTGCGACGATCCCAGCAAGCCAATTGATTCATTAGTAACCACAAACATCTGCTTCGTTTCGTTTCTGTTCCACTCAACACCGATTCGTGTCGGTGCTTTTCCGATCCTGTTTTTGTCTGTAACCTCATCTTTCAGAAGAAGAAGAAGAAAAAAGAAAAAAAACCCAACAAACAAACAGGTGCAGTTTTATCAGTGTACTTCTGTCTGTGGGCGTAATGTTGTTACACGTCAAGGTCTGTGCCCATATGAGATCTATCCCCCGGTATGTTTTCGAAATTCCCTGATCTGACCGAGTTATACAAATTTCACTGCATTTGGATCGCTGTTTTGATGTGTTTTTTACCGGAAAGTACAGTCCAAGTGAATTATGAAAGGTTGTTATACGTACCGTCGACAATTATTTTTTGTCATATGTGGGAAGTCTTCAGTATCAGTATCAGTATCAGTAGCTCAAGGAGGCGTCACTGCGTTCGGAGAAATCCATATACGCTACACCACATCTGCCAAGCAGATGCCTGACCAGCAGCGTAACCCAACGCGCTTAGTCAGGCATTGAGAAATAAATAAATAAATAAAATAAATATTAAAATAAAATAAAATAACAAAAAAAGGAAGAAAAAGAAATAAGAAAAGAAATAAACAAATAATAGATAAATATATAAAAAGAACTACTACTTTTAATAATGATATAATTTATAAGGCGCAAAAACTTGATGAAGTCAACTGTAAGCGTACAAAAAAAATAAATAAATAAAAATAATAAGTCTTCAAATACCCGGATACTAGAAATGGCACCGAATTGCTCGTATACTTTCTGCAGGTGAGGAAGCAGCTTTGGACCAGGAATTTTGAAAAAATCTGCATACTCTATACAGAATCAAACCCAGGCTTATGCCATTCATCTTTGGAAAATAACGCAAAAATAAAACAAACAAACAAAAATCCTGATATTTTCATACAACCATTCTTGCATTTAGCAGTTTATATACAAGTTACACTCTGTCCCATTTAATGCTCAGTCTGAAAAAAAACCACTTTGTTTTGTCCATAGACTGTCATGAAGCAATGAGTTTCTAACTTGTTCGCACTGAATTTTTAGATTGACAGTGTGTCAGAATCTTTTATTTTTTTCTCAACCCTTCCCCAAAAGCTATATTGTCTTTCAGTGGCCATGTTTTCAGACCAAAGACCGACTACAACTTAAATCAGAGCTTTTATCCTACGTTTGACGAACTTCATTGACCAGTCCTGGCAACCCAAAAGCTGCTTTCATTCTTCATTCGAGAAACCTCGGGCTGGTTTCCAGCTCCATTTCGTTACACGAAAACCGAGTATCCTCCGTGCCTCATTGTTCTTTCATTTTGAGTACAGGATGTATGAGGGTTCGCTGTGATTTACATTTTGGTTTCAGATGATTACAGCGCCATCACACCGAGAGGATCAAGTGATTACAAGACCCATAACTCTAGGCGTCAGAGGATCAGGGCGCAATAGCCGAATGGTTTAAGCGTTGAACTCTCAATCTGAGGGGCCCAGGTTCGAATCTCGGTGGCGGCGCCTGATCGGTAAAGGGTGGAGATTTTTCCGTTCTCCCAGGTCAACATAATTATGTGCAGGCCTGCTAATGCCTGAACCCCCTTCGTGTGTATACGCACGCAGATCAAATACGCACGTTAAAGATCCTGTAATCCATGTCAGCATTTGGTAGGGTTATGGAAACAAGAACATACCCAGCATGCACACCCCCGAACACGGAGTATGACTGTCTACATGGCGGGGTAAAAACGGTCATACACGTAAAAGCCCACTCGTGTGCATACGAGTGAACGTGGGAGTCGCAGCCCACGAACGAAGAAGAAGAAGAAGGAGAGTACAGGCTGACTGAGAGTCCGCTGTGATTTACATTTTGGTATCAAATGATTACAGCGCCATCACACCAATAGCATCAAATGATCACAAAGGCATAACTTCAGGGGTCAGAGGACCATGCCGTCATTACTTAAATCGTGATTACAAAGTCGTGTCAAGACTTTCTTTCTTTTGCGTTCACTCGTATGCACACGAGCGGGCTTTTACGTGTATGACCGTTTTTACCCCGCCATGTAGGCAGCCATACTCCGTTTTCGGGGGTGTGCATGCTGGGTATGTTCTTGTTTCCGTAACCCCACCGAACGCTGACATGGATTACAGGATCTTTAACGTGCGTATTTGATCTTCTGCTTGCGTATACACACGAAGGGGGTTCAGGCACTAGCAGGTGTGCACATATGTTGACCTGGGAGATCGTAAAAATCTCCACCCTTTACCCACCAGGCGCCGTCACCGTGATTCGAACCCGGGACCCTCAGATTGAAAGTCCAACGCTTTAACCACTCGGCTATTGCGCCCGTCGTCGTGTCAAGACGATTACCGCGCCATCACTGATCATTACAACGTCATCACTTGAGGTGGTCAGAGGATTTCAGTGTGTCAGAGTTGAATGTTTCATACATTTTTTTCGTAGTTAAATTCCTCTCTTCAGTTTAGTGTCTTATGTGTTTGTGTGTATGTGTACACGTGTGTGTGTGCGTGCGAGTTCCGTGCGCGCACGCGCGTGTGTGTGTGTGTGAATGGATGACATGATTTGATATGACACAGCATATCATAATAAGATGTGATACTGTACTGTATGTTTTAAATTTCATTTAATTCCCTTTGAGACTCACTCTTTCATTGGGGAGTCTATGAAACGGCGCTGTGTCTAGCCAGGTGCTCGGGATGAAGAGGGTTAATGTGCTTTTTGGTGGAAACCGATCGCTGGCTACTTGTACAAACACGTGGCTAAAAGCCCCCCCCCCCCCCCCCACCCCCCTCCCATACATTTATCTCCTTCCTCTCCTTCCTCCCAATGCAATCTCCATTAATGTGTTTCGGGCACTCCAAGATGGCGGCTGTCGAGAGAGAGAGAGAGAGAGAGAGCTATTGATTGTTGATAACGTAACGTTTGCGGGGTCGCCATTAGTCAGCAGTGGTATTCGTTTCACAAAGAGGGAAAGTCTCGTTCTTGACAATTTGACTGTGTTCTTGTGGAGGACTTTTAGTGTTGACTGAAAATGAATTTCTTGTCTGTGTCTCCAGTCTGTGGTGCGTTAGAATGTATACTTCAAGGAGACTGAACTCCCTCTCTCGTTGACTTGTTTCCGATGCACAAATCTCTGTGTGCCTGTTTCGGTCTTTTTTTTTTTCTTTTTTTTTTTATACTGTCTCTGTCTTTCTTATCTGTCTGTCTGTCTGTCAGTTCGAATATGTGTCTGTCTCTTCCTCTTCTCCTTCGGTTTCTCAATCTCACACACACACACACACACACACACACACACACACACACACACACACACACACACACACTCCCCCTTTCCCTCTCCCCCTCTCTCTCTCTCTCTCTCTCTCTCTCTCTCTGCCTCTCCAGACATTACTTAACTTATAAGGATGTCAATGCATTTGATCTTTCTTTTGATTTGTTGTAAACGGTTAGTGTGCGCAGCCGAGTTTTCATTTAGTCTAAGGTTTGTAACATGCATACCTCTTCAGGAGGGCGTCACTGACCTCTATCTGAACAGTCATAATAATAATAATAATAATGGGTACTTATATAGCACACTATCCAGAAATCTGCTCTAGGTGCTTTACAAAAACGCTTTTCCTAACATAAAACATTATATCTATGTTACATACACACACCAAAATGTGACACACACACACACACACACACACACACACACACACACACACACACACACACACACACACGCACGCACGCACGCACGCACGCACGCACACACACACACACACACACACACTGCATACATACATTTTAACATACATGTGTATCTAACAGCTACCCTAACACATACGCACACATAGGCAGGCACAAACTTACATAAACACACGCACACACAATACACATTCATATACATGCATGTAGTTATGTGCACATACATATGTATACACACATAGTCAATATCTCTTTATCAGGGAACGGATCCGACATGTCAGTACTCTCGTTTGCATGCCATCGTGGAATAACGCAATCAGCTGAATTAGGCTCTCTGGGCAGCCGAACTTTAGGAGGATCTTCCACAGACCACGGCGGTTCACCGTGTCGAAGGCCTTAGTCAGGTCTACAAAGACCATGTGGAGCTCCTTGTTCTGCTTACGGCACTTCTCTTGCATCTGGCGTACGGCAAACACCATGTCACATGTTCCCCTGCCTGAGCGGAAGCCGCACTGTGCTTCAGGGATGACTGTGTTGGAGACATGGTCAACCAGTCTGTTCAGTATGATACGGGCGAAGATCTTGCCGGTGATGCAGAGGAGAGAGATTCCACGGTGGTTATCGCAGGATGTTTTATCTCCCTTCCGTTTGTAAATGTGGACAATTGAAGCATCCTTGAAATCCTGGAGGACCTTGCCTCTCTCCCAGATAGACTGGAACAGGGCGGTCAGCTTGTCTGTCAGCACCTCGCCTCCATATTTGTAGATGTCAGCCTGGATTCCATCTACTCCTGGTGCTTTTCCTGACGTCAGCTTCAGGGCCTTCCGGGTCTCAGCCTTGGTGGGAGGGGCAGCTAGCGAGTCATTGACTGGGAGCTGTGGGAGGGCTGCAGTTACCTCGTCAGATACGGACGAATCCCTGTTGAGGAGGGTGTTGAAGTGCTCTGCCCAGCAGGCAAGGATGTCTTGTCTGCCAGGAGGGTGGTCTGGTCCAAGGCTCGGACAGGGGTTGATCCTGTGACTCTCGGCCCATACACAGCTCGGAGACCATCATGAAAGGTCTTCATGTCGTGAGCATCAGCATCGGACTGAAGCTCTTCGGACTTTCTCTCCCATCAGGTGTTCTTCATCTCACGGAGCCTCTTCTGTACGAGTTACTTGGTTTGCAAGAACTGGTTCTCCTTCCTCTGGCAGTCTTTATCGGAAATGTTATCCTGATACCGTGTATGCAGTGTGTTCAGGAGTCAGAGTCGTTCTCGTCAAACCAGTCTTTGTGGCTCCTCTGTACAAAGCCGAGAGTGTCAGCTGCTGCTGCGTACACAGCATCTCTAAAGGTGCTCCATACCTCTTCTACGTCTGTCGATGCAGGAATTTCTTGGAGATCTGCTTGGATTTGCTGCTGCAGCACGTCCTTGGTGGTAGGGAGGCGGTGGATGTTCAGCTTCCGAGGGGGTTTCTGCCTGGCTGGTTGGAGCTTGCGTGCAATTCTGATGTTCATCTTGCTGCGTATCAGGCGATGGTCCGACCAACAGACTGCTCCTCTCATGCAGCGTGTAATGGAAACATCACCTCTGTCCCTCTACCGGACAATCACACAGTCCAGCATGTGCCATTGCTTGGAGCGGGGGTGCATTCATGTATTCTTGTACTTGTCCGCATGTTGGAAGAGGGTGTTGGTGATGGTCAGTCCATGCTGCGCGCAGAGCGAGAGCAAAGGAAGTCCGTTGGAGTTGCACTTGCCAGTGCCGTGCTGTCCTAGGACTTTGGCCACGAGGAGAAGTCTACGCCGACGCGAGCATTGAAATCCCCAAGGATGATCAGCCTGTCCTTTCTGTCTACCGCTGAAATGATGCGGCTGAGCTGCTCGTAGAAAGCTTCTTTGATGTCATCAGGGTTGGTCATCGTCGGGGCATAGCAGCTGATGACTGTGGAGAAGCGATCCTCGGACAG
Organism: Babylonia areolata; assembly: GCF_041734735.1. Lineage (NCBI taxonomy): Eukaryota > Metazoa > Mollusca > Gastropoda > Neogastropoda > Buccinidae > Babylonia > Babylonia areolata. The sequence continues at coordinate 10,292,901 of NC_134906.1, read as the reverse complement.
CTTCAGACGCAGGGTCATCAGCCTATCGTTTATCCCACGTGGAAGGCTGTCAAGCTGCCGTGCAAGTTTGGTTCGTAAGGCAAAGCCCACGCCTGAGGTTCTTGGGGTACCATCTGGCTTCCCATTGCAGTAGAAGGTGTAGCCCCCTCCAACTTCCTCCAGCTGGGTTTCACCAGCAAACCTGGTTTCGCTCAGGGCTGCTATGTCCACCTGGTAGCGATCAAGCATTCTAGCAATGAGCGCTGTGCGCCTTTCTGGTCTGTCGTCTCTGTCTAAAAGGGTGCGAACATTCCAGGCACCCAGAGTGAAGGCATGACTCCTGGTTCTTTTCTTCTGTTTTCGACCGCTGGTGTCAGATGCCCAAGTAGGTGCGGTTTCCTACTAGGTACTAGGCGAGGCAGGTTTTTGTTTAGGGACCCTTTTATCTCCCCTTCCCCGTGTGGGGAGAGCAGTGCTGTCCCTAAAAAGGGCTGCTCTGAAACTGTGGGAGGATACGGGCGCCGCATCTGCCCCAGTCTACGGCGGACGACCATCACCCCACAGCCGCCTGTGTGCAGAGTCGTGACTAGGATGCAGCATCATCCTCTGCCTGTCCCCGTTATCACTTCTCCATCGCCGCAGGGCTTGGAAAAGCTGGGTGTTGGTGTGCTAGCTCGTCGTTCCATCATTAGCCTGGTTGCCTGACCAGCACAGGTAGTCGACTTTTTTTCTGTGAAGAGTTGTACAGTCCTTTCCCCACTCTCTCGCCTACCGACGCTCACAGTCCCACAGGTGCAGATACTGCCACGTGTAGGACGGCCTCGGCAGGTGCAGGTTTTTTCTTCGGATTTGCGTCTCCTAGGAGGACTTCCAGCCAAAGATAAGAGCTCCCCCTGCCCTTTGGTCATCCTCTTCCGCCTTCACAGCAATTGGGAAAGGTTTCCTCGCCCGCCTGGTCCGTCGTTGGGAGACTTCACATGCGGCAGGTGGTACTGGGTTACATGGTACCAGTAGCAAGGACTATGCCCCTGACCTGACAATAATATTATATATATATATATACACTACAGCGCTACAGGCATACATGGCCCCTGTGCCCCCAAGCGCGCGCGCACACACACACACACACACACACACACACACATATATATATATATATATATATGCATACATACATATACACACACTGCAGGCACACATGACCCCTATGCCCCCCCTCCCACCCCCACCCCCACAAACACACACACGGATACATATGACCCCCATCCTCCCCCCCATACGCACGCCAAGCTCTACACACATGCATGCATGCATGCATACATACATACATACATACATACATTCAAACATACGCACGTACACACACACACATGCACGCACGCGCGCGCGCGCACACACACACACACACAAACACACACACTCAAAACACACTCGCACGCGCACACACACACACACACGAAAGCACGCACGCACACACACACACACATACACACACACACACACACACACACACACACACACACACACACACACTCAAACACACACACACGGACACATATGACGCCCCACCACGCCACGCCAAGCTCTACACACATACATACATACAAACATGCGCGTACACACGTACACACACACACACACACACACACACACGTAAACACACTCAAACACACGCACGCACACACACACACGCACACTCAAACATACACACGCACGCGCACACACACGCACACACACACACACACTCAAACACACGCACGCACACACACACACTCAAACACACGCACACACACACACTCAAACACACGCACGCACACACACACGCGCGCACACACACGCACACACACACACACTCAAACATACACATACACTCTCTCTGAAACACACGCACACACACAAACTCAAACTCAGACTCGTTCCCGCATAACTCGGCATTCACCCATTCACAACGTACTGATAAGAGAGAAAGAGGAAGAGAGGCGGCGAAGCGTTGTTGGCGGCAACGAAGAGACAGACAAACAAAAAACAAAAACAAAAAAACAAAACAAAAAAAACATCTTCCCCAACAAAAGACAACCTCGACCCATTCTGCGAAAATAACGCAGCAGACACGGGTTTTAAAAAACAAAACAAAACAACAACAAAACACACACACACTTCACCAGAGTGGTGTCCCGTGTTTCTCGAGGTCGGCGAGACATTCACGTTATGTGTCAAAAAAAAAAAAAAAAAAAAAAAAAAAAACACCACCCCGAGATTTAGCGTCAGCCAGAATGCCCCAGCAAAGATGAGCTCTACCTCTCTCTCTCTGTTCTGAATCCGTCCACAGCATGCAATGAACATTGCACGAGGCGGAGAGATTTTGCAAGGGGGTTGGGGTCGGGGTAGGGGGTTGGGTGGGAGGGAAAGTGTGTGGGTGGGTGTATTTAATGGTTCAGACACAAGGCAAATGGGAGCAGGTATGAATAGTGTTTAGGCACTTAACGTTTGAAGCTTTTAACTCTATCTGTGTGTGTGTGTGTGTGTGTGCGCGCGCGCGCCAACAATAACAGTGTTGGGTCCCTGGCTGTCCGTGGAGGGGACAGTCTTGGCTGTCAAAAGAGGGAGGTGAGGGGGGACGGGATTCTGGGCTGTCTGTAGATGGGAGAGTGCTGGCTGTCTGCAGAGGGGTTAAGTTCTGGCTGTCTGCAGAGGGGTGAACTGTCTGTAGAGGGATGAAGGGGTGAAGTCATGGCTGTCTGCAGAGGGGTTCAGTTCTGGCTGTCTGCAGAGGGGTTAAGTTCTGGCTGTCTGCAGAGGGGTTAAGAGAGGGGTTAAGTTCTGGCTGTCTGCAGAGGGGTTAAGTTCTGGCTGTCTGCAGAGGGGTGAACTGTCTGTAGAGGGATGAAGGGGTGAAGTCATGGCTGTCTGCAGAGGGGTTAAGTTCTGGCTGTCTGCAGAGGGGTTAAGTTCTGGCTGTCTGCAGAGGGGATAAGTTCTGGCTGTCTGCAGAGGGGTTCAGTTCTGGCTGTCTGCAGAGGGGTTAAGTTCTGGCTGTCTTCAGAGGGGTTAAGAGAGGGGTTAAGTTCTGGCTGTCTGCAGAGGGGTTAAGTTCTGGCTGTCTGCAGAGGGGTTAAGTTCTGGCTGTCTGCAGAGGGGTGAACTGTCTGTAGAGGGATGAAGGGGTGAAGTCATGGCTGTCTGCAGAGGGGTTCAGTTCTGGCTGTCTGCAGAGGGGTTAAGTTCTGGCTGTCTGCAGAGGGGTGAACTGTCTGTAGAGGGATGAAGGGGTGAAGTCCTGGCTGTCTGCAGAGGGTGAAGTCCTGGCTGTCTGTAGAGGGTGAAGTCCTGGCTGTCTGTAGAGGGTGAAGTCCTGGCTGTCTGTAGAGGGTGAAGTCCTGGCTGTCTGTAGAGGGTGAAGTCCTGGCTGTCTGTAGAGGGTGAAGTCCTGGCTGTCTGTAGAGGGTGAAGTTCTGGCTGTCTGTAGAGGGTGAAGTCCTGGCTGTCTGTAGAGGGATGAAGGGGTGAAGTCCTGGCTGTCTGCAGAGGGTGAAGTCCTGGGTGTCTGTAGAGGGTGAAGTCCTGGGTGTCTGTCTGTGGAGGGGTGAAGTCCTGGCTGTCTGTAGAGGGGTGGTCCTGGCTGTCTGGAGGGGTGAAGTCCTGGCTGTCTGGAGAGGGGTGAAGTCCTGGCTGTCTGGAGGGGTGAAGTCCTGGCTGTCTGCAGAGGGTGAAGTCCTGGCTGTCTGGAGGGGTGAATTCCTGGCTGTCTGGAGGGGTGAAGTCCTGGCTGTCTGGAGGGGTGAAGTCCTGGCTGTCTGGAGAGGGGTGAAGTCCTGGCTGTCTGGAGGGGTGAAGTCCTGGCTGTCTGCAGAGGGTGAAGTCCTGGCTGTCTGGAGGGGTGAAGTCCTGGCTGTCTGGAGAGGGGTGAAGTCCTGGCTGTCTGGAGGGGTGAAGTCCTGGCTGTCTGGAGGGGTGAAGTCCTGGCTGTCTGCAGAGGGTGAAGTCCTGGCTGTCTGGAGGGGTGAAGTCCTGGCTGTCTGGAGAGGGATGAAGTCCTGTCTGTAGAGGGGTGAAGTCCTGGCTGTCTGGAGAGGGGTGAAGTCCTGGTTGTCTGGAGGGATGAAGTCCTGGCTGTCTGCAGAGGGTGAAGTCCTGGCTGTCTGGAGGGGTGAAGTCCTGGCTGTCTGGAGAGGGGTGAAGTCCTGGCTGTCTGGAGGGGTGAAGTCCTGGCTGTCTGGAGAGGGGTGAAGTCCTGGCTGTCTGGAGGGGTGAAGTCCTGGCTGTCTGGAGGGGTGAAGTCCTGGCTGTCTGGAGGGGTGAAGTCCTGGCTCTCTGGAGAGGGGTGAAATCCTGGCTGTTTGCAGAGAAGGGAGTCATAGCTGTCTGTAAATGGCTGAATTGAAGTCTCGGGTGTGTGTCTGTAGAAGGGTGAAGCTATGGGTGTTTTGTCTGTAGAGGGGTGAAGTCCTGGCTGTCTGTGGTAGGATGAAGCCCTGATGTTTTCGCCTGAGCCTGAAGATCGTCCGGTTTTAAGGTCCACCATCGAGGGGTGAGGTCGATCTGGGAATGAGTCCTGGTCGTCCTTCCGTGGGTTAGGTTCGAGAGAACAATCAGCAAAGAGATAGGAAAGAAGGTGGCAGAATGGTTAAGATGCTTATCTGCCAAAACAGTGTGCGTGAGGGGTCTGGTTTCGAATCCCGGTCTCCGCCTTTCTCTGGAAAATCAATCTGAGCGTCTTGCCATTCGGATAGGACTATAGATATGTATATATATACCGAAGTCCCGTGTGCAGCATGCACTTTGCCGCATTGAAAAAGAACCCTAGGCAATATAAGTGTCGTCCTCCTCTGGCAAAATTGCGCAGAATAAATCCACTCTAATGGGTACACAAAATGTGAATGCATACTCTCAAAGACACTGATTTCCGCGTTGGGTTATGGTGCTGGTCAGGCATCTGCTAATCAGATGCCGAGTAGCGTGCATGGATTTGTCCGAACGCAGTGACGCCTCCTTGAGAAACTGAAACTGAAGAGGAAGAGACAGACACATATTCGAACTGACAGACAGACAGACAGATAAGAAAGACAGAGACAGTATAAAAAAAAAAAAAAAAAAAAGAGACCGAAACAGGCACACAGAGATTTGTGCATCGGAAACAAGTCAACGAGAGAGGGAGTTCAGTCTCCTTGAAGTATACATTCTAACGCAGTGCTGGACTAAGATAGAAATCATCAGTGCCAGTTCCCCCGCAGAAGCTTGCATCCAAGAACCGTGCATCATGATGACACTTTCACAACTACTCGTTTGGACGTAACAACCGAGTGATTAAACCACTGGACTTTCAATCTGAGGGTCCTAGGTTCGATTCCCCCACTCCCACCCCCATCCCCAACCCCCACCCCCACCCCCATCATAAATTATGTACACGCATGCAGAAGATCAAAAACGCACGTTTCAGATCTCATGGTCTGTGTCAATGTTCGGTGGGTTATGGAAACTAGAACACAGCCAACATGCACGGCCCGAAAACAGAGTGTGGCTGCCTAGCTTGCGGGGGGGGTGAAAAATGATCATACACGTGAGAGCCCGCCTGCACGGTATTTGAGTGAACGTGGAAACTGCAGCTCAAGAAAAGTTGAAGAAAAAGAACAACTCGTCATTCTGACACAAGGAAGAAAGCTTCTCTCTCTCTCTCTGTCCGTCTGTCCCTCTGTCTGTCTGTCTCTGTCTGCCTACATGTCTGTCTCTCTATGTGTCTGTCTCTGTCTCTCTGTCTGTCTCTCTGTCTGTCTGTCTCTGTCTCTCTCTGTGTGTGTGTGTGCGCGCGTGCGCGCGCGCGCGCGCGCGGTTATCTCTGTCTCTCTCTCCCTCTCTCTCATCGCAACGTGATGTTTGTCTCTATTTAAAAGAATATTATTCACATACCCCTTCATATGGGGCCTAGGCCTACACATGAATAAACCATCCCCCCCTTCTCTCTCTCTCTCTCTCTCTCTCTCTCTCTCTCCTCTCTCTCTCTCTTTTTTTTTTTTTTTTTTTTTTTTTAAGTTTGCTAATCATTCGTCTTTTCAAAAGCTGTCCCCAGACAATTGAAGGCATCGAATGATCATTCCCGCTGCCTACAGACAGATAAATGCTGCTCATCCTTATCCTTTCTTCTTCTTTTCTTATTGTACACACCAAATGCCAGTTTCGAAAGAACACAATCAAGCAGAAAAGAAAAAACAGAAGAAAAAGGAGAGAAGAAAGAAAGAAAGAAAAAAG
>NC_134906.1:10264179-10281679 GCF_041734735.1 Babylonia areolata | reverse complement strand
TCAACAATATCATCCACCCATTTTAGTCTGCCTATCGCGCTGACCACAGCACCGAAACCACTCTCCTCCACATTCTGAATAATCTACTGATAGCGTCCGACTCAGGAAAAATTTCCCTTCTCACTCTTCTCGACTTGTCAGCCGCCTTTGACACGATAGACCATTCAATCCTTTCTCGTCTTCATTTTGCATTTGTATCAGCGGCACCGTTCTAAACTGGTTCAAATCTTACCTCACTGATCGATTCCAGTCTGTCATTGTTGATCATTTCCAATCTGAACCCGTTAAAATCGAACATGGAGTCCCACAGGGATCTGTTTTAGGCCCAGTGCTCTTCACACTGTACGTTGCTCCTCTCGCTGAAATTATCAACCACCATAATATCAGTCACCATTCTTATGCTGATGACACTCAACTCCAGAAGAGTGATACCCCTGAAATTTTGTTGTCGCTCTTGCAAGAAACATCCAACTGTTTCCTGGACATTCAAAACTGGATGATTCTAAATAAGTTACAATTGAACGCGGACAAAACTGAAGCAATGATCATAGGAACTAAACAAAAACTGTCTTCCATCACAATTGACACAATCAAACTTGGCAGTACATCCATCCCTCTTTCCAGGTCAGTCAGGAACCTCGGTGTTGTCCTTGACAATACACTGTCAATGCAAAAATTGATCAGTCCGACATCTCAGTTCTGCTACTGTCAACTGCGGCGCATCAGTTCCGTCCGGAAATATCTGTCCACTGACCCAACATCTGCACTTGTCGTTTCTATCATTCTCTCTCGCCTTGACTACTGTAACTCTATTGTCTGGTTTACCTGCTTCATCCATTCAGTCCCTTGAGCGCATACAAAACTCTGCTGCCCGACTCGTCCTCAGAAAGAAAAGATCTGAGCACATCACTCCTCTTTTGCAACATCTCCACTGGCTCCCTGTCTCACAAAGAATAAAGTACAAGATCAGCACTCTATGTTATAGATGTATTCACAAAACTGCCCCTTCCTATCTCTGCGGCTGCCTTCACCTCTTACACTCCATCTCGCTCACTACGATCGGCTTCGGATCCACTCTGTTTACACATACCCAGATTCAAACACTCGACTGTTGGCCGCCGTTCTTTCTCTGTCTCTGGACCTTGCAATTGGAATGAACTTCCTCTTTCGCTTCGTCAAGTCTCCACACTCAGCTCTTTCACGTCTGGCCTTAAAACCCACCTCTTCCCAAAATAGCCTCCCTTCCCTGCCTCTTCCTTGTCTTTAGTTTCTCCAGTTTTAGAGTTATGCAAGCGTGTGAATGACTGATGCGAAAGCGCTTTGATTTGTCTCTGCACAAGATTCAGCGCTATATAAATACCATTATTATTATTATTATTATGATAGACAAACACACAGGCAGAAAGGAAAGAGAGAGAGAGACACAGAGAGAGAGAGAGAGAGAAAACTAGCATGTTCGAAATAAATCCCTCCACAGACAGAAGGAGACACAGACGTCGAATTACTGCTCATTGGAACAAAAAAACAAAAAAACGCACCAAAGTCCCCCACAAGAACACAGTAAATTGTCAAGAACAGACTTTCTGTCTCAGTGAAACGAAATCACTGCTGACTAATGGCGACCTCGCAAACGTTACGTTATCAACAATCAATAGCTCTCTCTCTCTCTCTCTCTCGACAGCCGCCATCTTGGAGGGCCCAACACACATTAATGGAGATTGCATTTCGAGAAAAGAGAGGAGGGAGATAAATGCACGGAAGGAGGGGGTTTGGGGAGGGGGGGAGGCTTTTAGCCACGTGTTTGTACAAGCATCCAGCGATCGGTTTACACCTAAAAGCACATTAACCCTCTTCAGCCCGAGCACCTGCCTAGACACCGTACCATTTTAATCAATGGGGACTGGGCCGCGCTGCTTGTAACCCCCCCCCTGATGTGATTAACCCCCCCAGGAGAATTAACACAATACTTTTTTTTTTTTTAATAATTCAGTTTATTTCGTTTTAAATCGCATTTCATTTTATATCACTTCATTATGATTTTACTTGTATTCATTGAATTCGTTTGATTTTACTTCTGTTTAGATTCTTTTTTTTTTAATGTTTGCTAATTCATCTGTCTTATATGAATCTTTTTATCATGCATTATTGAGTTTTTGTTTTATATGATGAGGATCAGAATGAAAATGCATAGACTTTGTCCAAACGTATTTCGGCTTTCTTATACAATTTTAGATGACAAAACATTGGCCAAATATATTCCTTATCATGGATGTGTATTGTGCAAACATCTTCAGAAGATTTTGCCTCTATGCGAAAAATACCAATTATTATATTTCTCTTCTAAAACGATTTTTGAGGGGTGGCTCCTGGCAGCTTTAGTTACCTGCTAAACCCTGATGGTAATTTTATCATAGAAGCTGTATGATGGTGATATTAAATATAGAAGAAGCATGATGGTAATTTTATCATAAAAGCAACTGCATGACGGTAATTTTACCACAGAAGAAGCTGTGTGATGGTACTTTTATCATAGGAGATTATGCATGCTGGTAAGTGTATCATATAAGAAGCTGCATGATGGTAAATTTATCATGGAAGATGCTGCATGGTAGTGATTTCATCAAAGTAGAGGCTACATGATGGTAATTTTGATCAAATTCCTGTTCGCTCCACCATATTTCCGTCACTGCAAAGCAGATCTAGCGTATAATACACACACCAGGCGCATTTTTTACCCCTGATTTCAGCGATCGTAGTTGTTCATAAAACACTTTAATCAGCGTACGTTTTCACTGGATATCTACTGTTGGACACAAACACACAAGTAACAAACCAGTGCCATGAAAACTAACACAACAGCGTTAGACCAGGCTAATACCGAAACCCGCCAGGGATAAACCTGGTGTGGGAATGGTACTTTTGTCATGTAGCACTGACCCACAGAAAAAACGCTGATAAGCGCACCATGCTTTCTGACAGATGACGTTACAGACAAAGTACGGATTGGAGAAGCACCGCAACACGAAGCTGTGCGGAATGGAACAGAAACGAAATGAAGATGATTGTGGTTACTAATGGGTCAATTAGTTTACCAGAGGCGTAATAGGTTCGATGTCTTTCCCCATTCGGAAAAAAAGCGCTTTACTAATTGGATTCATATTAAGTTACTGGCAAGCTGCGAGGTAATTCTGTGCTCACGCTGGGCACAAAGATGAAAGTAATTTGTATCAAGCTGACTTGTGGGGCTTTGGTTGAAGACTACATATTGCCACGTAAATTGCTTTTTTTTCTCTTTTTTTTAACCATTTGCTGGGATTAGTTAGATTGGATTTTTTCCTTTTTTCTTTCAGTTTTTACATCACATGCTGCATGAGTGTGTGCGTGTACAGATGTGTGTGTGTATGTGTGTGTGTGTGTGTGCGTGCGTATGTGTATGTGGGGGAGAGAGAGAGAGAGAGAGAGAGAGAGAGAATGTGTGTGTGTGTGTGTGTGTGTGTGTGTGTCTGTGTGTGTGTGTGTGTCTGTGTGTGTGTGTGTGAGCGAGTGTATGGTGTGTGTGAGTTAGTGAATGATAGTGTGTGTGTGTGTGTGTGTGTGGGTGCGTATGTGTATGTGGGAGAGAGAGAGAGAGAGAATGTGTGTGTGTGTGTGTGTGTGTGTGTGAGCGAGTGTATTGTGTGTGTGAGTGACTGAATGAATGATAGACTGTGTGTATGTGTGTTTGTGTGTGTGTGAGAGAGAGAGAGAAAGAGAGAGAGAGAGAGCGAGTCTGTGGTGTGTGTGAGTGACTGAATGATAGTGTGTGTGTGTGTGTGTGTGCGCGTGTGTGTGTGTGTGTGTGTGTGTGTGCGGCGTGTGAGTGACTGAATGATTGTGTGTGTGTGAGTGTATGTGTGTGTGTGTGTGTGTGTGTGTGTGTGTGTGCGTGTGTGTGTGTTTGAGTGTGTCCCAGTCGACCCTATTTCAAAACAAGGTGGCCTAAAGGTAACGGGACCGCCTTAGGAAGCGAGAGAGAATCCTGAGGGCACAGGATCGATTCCCACACACTCGCCAGAATTCCCCCCTCCCCTCCGCCCCCGCCCCCCACACCCCCCAATCCCACCCCACCCCCCTCCACTAAATCATTGCGTGGTGGCCTGGATGCTAGTCATCCGTGTCAGACTATAAAACGAGGTCCCGTGAACAGCATTGCAGTTAGTGCACGTAAAAGAATCCCCGCCAACTAAAAGGAAAAATAAAAAACAAACCCACTCAGATTGTGAAACAAAATACTCTTAAACGCAGAAAAAAAAAGAAAAAAAAAAAAGAAGTGGCGCTACAGTGTGGGGACGCGCTTCCTCTCCCCCCCCCCCTTCCCCGCCGCCGTCCCCCCCCCCCTCCTCCCCCCCCCCCCCCCCCCCCCCCTCGCCCGCCCCCTTGGAGAACAGCCCAAATTCACACAGAAAAATATATTGCAACAAACAAAAAAAACGAAGAAAAAAAAAAAAAAGAGTAATGCAATGAAATTACAACTCACAGGGGAAAAAAAAAACACAATAAAATACACGAAGATGATGACGGCGACGGCGACGATGATGATGATGGTGATGATGAGGAGGAGGAGGAGGACGACGACGACGATGATGATGATGATGATAATAACTCTGAAGCTGGTACCAGTCAGGCAGCCTGCCTTCTTAGTACACTTGTACTCAGTTACATCCTTTGTGGTTTTTTGGGGTATATATATATATATATATATATGTGTGTGTGTGTGTGTGTGTGTGTGTGTGTGTGTGTGTACATAACTACATGCATGTATATGAATGTGTATTGTGTGTGCGTGTGTTTATGTAAGTTTGTGCCTGCCTTTGTGTGCGTATGTGTTAGGGTAGCTGTTAGATACCCATGTATGTTAAAATGTATGTATGCAGTGTGTGTGTGTGTGTGTGTGTGTGTGTGTGTGTGGTCACATTTTGGTGTGTGTATGTAACATAGATATAATGTTTTATGTTAACAAAAGCGTTTTTGTAAAGCACCTAGAGCAGATTTCTGGATAGTGTGCTATATAAGTATCCATTATATATATATATATATAGATATATAGATATATATATATATATATATATATAATCATGTATGCGTGTATAACGACGCCTCCCCATGCCACGATATATCTTTTCTTTTTTCTTTTCAGTGACGCGCAGTGACGTCAGTCATGCTAAACACCGTAATCTCTTTACGCACGTGCTGTGCAGCGATGTCTCTCGCCATTATTGTCGCCGTGACTTTCTCACTCACTGCGCGCCACTGTTCTAAAAATAGATGGATAGCTCATTAGCCAGGAAAGCTGAAGCCAACTGGACGCCATATTGACACTCGTATCTGGTGGTTATGAGTCCGTTGAGAAGTCGTCTGCTAACTGGTGGTAGTTTCTGAACTGTAGCCGCGTATCTTCGATGAAATCGTGTTATGCTTGCCCCCACCACATGCCAAATGTTGTGTCTTGATTGATATCTTGCAATGGTTTATTTTCCAAAGGTATTACAGGAAAACAGTGCAGTGACACGTAGCGCAAACTTGCTGTGGAGGCACACACAGGAATGTCAGCTTAGCTAACGCCGCGAGCAAGTGAAAGCTAGCCGTGAAGCAGTCATCGTAGCCAACTGAGCCCTCGGCTACATAATTGTATGAAGTTATACTGCTTCGCGCTGTACTGACACGAGTAGCCAAATGGCTGATTGAACGCTTACGCTGGCTTAAGTTTGCAAACGGGCTCAAAGAAGGCATGCGCTATCCACCTATTTTAAGACCACTGCTCTGCTCTCTCACTCGCTGAGGACACAGTTGAGGAGTCCCCTCCCTGCTCGTTCACGCGTGCGCAGAACGGCACGTCATTGTTAAGCGCATGTTCAGCAAATACCTTGCCTTTCACACTGTCATAACCCGGCTTTAATGCCGCGGCGCATGCGCAGTAACGAACGCAGTCAGCATTTAACCATTTTCTTTCTTTTTTTTCTTCTTTTTTTTTTTCATTCAAGCACCGTGCTCAAAGTGATGACATCTGCCTGTACGCCCCACGCGCAACAACAATTTTTTGCCATTAACCTTTTTCTTTATTTTGCCTTTTTTTTCTTTTTTTTTACGAGCGTAGTTGCGCGGTGCCTTGATCTTTATTCTTCTTTTTAATTATTTCTATTTTAATGCGCTTGCAGAGTGACGCCTGCTTCTTCCCGTTTGACCTGTTTCTTAATGCACGTACAGATTGATGCCCGCCTCTTACTTTGACCCATTTCTGAATGCACGTGCAAAGTGACGCGTGCCTCTTCCTTTGACCTGTTTCTTAATGCACGTGCAGATTGATGCCCGCCTCTTCCTTTGACCTATTTTCAATGCGCGTGCAGAGTGACACCTGCCTCTTCCTTTGACCTATTTATAAAAAATTTTAAAAAGTTCAATGCGCGTGCGCAGTGACGCTTCTCTCTAAGACCGATAAAACTTCTTTATCAACCACAGGTCTTTCAGTCGCCCAACAGATCAATGTTCTGAAAACACCAGACGACGCGACATCTGTCCAGATGGCCTGTTTGCGTGCAGCTCTGACCACTGTACATTAGACATTGGTTCTGACCGCTTTTTGACAAAGAGTTTGGTTTTTTTTTAAAGTGACTTTAGAAATGAAACCCAATAGTAAACTCAACTGTTTAAGCCAGTCATCAACGTTTGTAGTTGTTGTATTCTTTTGTATTTGTTTGTTTGTTTGTTTTTGTTGTTGTTTTTGCGTTGCTCGCTGTGTCGTCTCTGATTATTGTAATTATTGTGTTGTTGTTGTTTTTTTCCAATGAAGAATCATGGAGAGGTTTATATATGAAAACTATCATTGTGAAATAGAAATAGAACCATTTTGAAAGCAGCACATCAAGGAATGGACGCGCATGTGTGTGTGTGTGTGTGTGTGTGTGAGGGACGGAGGGAGGGAAGGAGTATATTTGTATTTCTTTTTATCACAACAGATTTCTCTGTGTGAAATTCGGGCTGCTTTCCCCACGGAGAGCGCGTCGCTACACTACAGCGCCACCCCCTTTTTTTTGTATTTTTTCCTGCGTGCAGTTTTATTTGTTTTTCCTATCGAAGTGGATTTTTCTACAGAATTTTGCCAGGAACAACCCTTTTGTTGCGTGGGTTCTTTTACGTGCGCTAAGTGCATGCTGCACACGGGACCTCGGTTTATCGTCTCATCCGAATGACTAGCGTCCAGACCACCACTCAAGGTCTAGTGGAGGGGGAGAAAATATCGGCGGCTGAGCCGTGATTCGAACCAGCGCGCTCAGATTCTCTCGCTTCCTAGGCGGACGCGTTACCTCTAGGCCATCACTCCATATATAGCCTCTGACCTACATAAAACCATCAATCCCTTCCTAAAGAAGAGGGTGGGGAGTGGGGTAAATCGGTTTTCGTTTATCCAGTGCTTTCAAGTAAAGCCTCAGACATGCTTTTAGAATTCCACGCAGAGTGGTGTCCCGTGTCTCTCGTGCACAACGAGACATTGACGTGACAAAGCGAGACTTACCGTCAGCCCATGAAGGCCAAGCTAATGTAGATGTGCTACACTGCCGTCTCCTCCAATCAGAAGCTGCCATGAATATTGCATGGGAGACAGGAGCTAATGGACTGGTCACAGAGCAAAGAGAGGGCTGGCTTAAAGGGCAGGGTAGTATTGATGTGAAAGCTGCTGGAATATGTGTGGGTGGGGGGGGGGGGGGGGTGAGTGTGTGTGCATGAGCACGTGCGCACATGTGTGTGTGGTGAGAGAGAGAGAGAGAGAGAGTGTGTGTGTGTGTGTGTGTGTGTGTGTTTATGTGCGTATGTTTGTGTACGAGGGTGTCTTTGTATCGGTGGCTGTGTGGCGTGTGTCTCCGTGTGTCTGTCTGTGTGTGGCTGTATGTGTCTGCTTATATGTTTCTGTGTGTGTATGTCTCTCTGTCTGAATGTGTGCGTGCGTACATGTGTGTGTGTTTGTGATTTTGTATACGAACGTGTGTGTGTGTGTGTCTGTGTGTGTGTGTGGAAATGTGTGGTTGTGTGTGTGTGCGTGTGTGTGTGTGTGTGTGTGTGTGTGTGTGTGTAGATGCTAGCTGAAAATTGTGTATACGCAGTGTATATTTGCAGTATGTGGAAAAGGAAACTGCAGATTTTGAAAAAAAAAAAAAGAAAAGAAAAGAAAAAAAGACAAAGAAAGGAAGAAGTTGTTCTTTTCTCTCCTGGAACTTTACCCTTTCATGAAACGCATTAGATTCATTCACAACGTTTTGATCTTAATCTTCAAAGAGAGAAAGAATTGCGGAAGGAAGGAAGACAAAGAGAGAGAGAGAGAGAGAGCGAGCAGGAGAGACAGAGGGAGAGACAGAGGGAGGGAGAGAGAGAGATCAATTCATTTCACAATTATTCCTTTTCTTTTCGCCAGTTCTATTTTCTTCGATTTAATTCCTGATATATATATATATATATATATATATATATATATATATACGTGTGTGTGTGTATCTGTCTGTGCCTGTGTCTGTCTGTGCGTCCCTGCGTGTATGTGTGTGTATGTCTGTGTGTGTGTGTGTGTGTTTCCGTCCGTGTGGTAGTCGTGCACGTGAGTCCATTGCTTCATGCTTATCATGCTTATCTCTGCACACAACAATGTGTCATTCCGCGCCCCCCCCCCCCACACACACACAAACACACACGCCCCAGTCCTTCCTGCCCCCCCCCCTCCCCCTCCCCCACCCCCCACCCTCCTACTACCCCCCCCCCCCCCCAACCCTTGCTCAGCAGGTCTGACCCGTGTGTTAAAAGCTCTGTCGCAGGAAAGAGAGAAAATCCAGGTCCGAAAAGGCACATCCATTATCGCTCTCTGCATTGAGAGCCGTGTGCTTTGATAGGGGCTGTCCTTTCTGCCAGACAGGATACAGAGAGAGAGAAGATAGAGAACGAACGAACGAACGAACGAACGAATTTTTATTTTACGAGGGTAAAGGAGTAAGCACAAAGTACTTGTTTACATCCAGCCCTCTGGGCATAAATAATAATTGGAAAAAAAAAAGAAGAAGAAAAAAGCACAAAAAAAAAAAAAAGCGAGAGTCAGTTCACAACATCAACGTCAAAATTGCATAAGCATGTGCAAACATAAACATAGAACTTATGTACAATACAATATCGCGATAGATGAATAACAACGAGGACAATAGGGTAGGGGCGTGGTGGTGGAGAGCGGAAGGAAGAATGGACAAGGGGGAAGAGTAAAGAAGGTAGGAGAGGCTGACTGAACAGATAGATACAGTGACAGTGGAGAGACATAGAGAGAGACTGACAGGGGGGGGTGGGGGGGGGGGTACCCGTTATGCCGCCGTCCCGTTATGCCGCCGTCCCGCTATGCCGCTATCCCGCTTTATTCCCTTTCGCTTTTCATCACATGCGCGTGAAAAGTGATATATGACAGTAGCAGTTTTCACAAATGACGTATATTATGATGTAAACACTGAATGACACTAAAACTCGCCATTTAGAGGCGGGCTCGTGCAAATGCAAACTAAATGATAAAAAATATGTATTCAGGACAAATGTAATACTTTCAATTTTCTACATTTTTAATGAGAAACAAAACCAATAACAAGCAAAAAGAAAAAAAGTGTGCTTGAAACGAATTTTAAAGGAAGGTTTCTTGTACAGATCATTTCTCCACTAGTATCTATCGCCCAAAACAAGGAAATGGATTCGCGAATGCGTACGTTTGGACCCAGTTGCGCCATTTGTGACGTTACTGTGACCCAAATGTCAAATAAAAAGGGAGATTATTAGTACTGACAATCTAGAGAGAGAGAGAGAGAGCTGTGGGGGTTGGGGGGGGTGTTGTTGGGGAGGTTACCCATGCTGTTCGTCGTTCAGCGGATGGGGAATGAGGAATCTGAATCGGATTGATCTGTTGTGACGCCTAAACTTGAAGAGGGTCTGGTCTGGGGACATTTTTCATACAGGAGACAAGGAGGTGGGGGGGGGAGTTTTGAAGAACACTGAGAGAGAAGAACCTTGCATGGTGTGGGCTAAGAGAGTGAACTTCCCTGAATGGCTGGTTTTCCGTAGGGTCATTTGGAGTTCATTGAGGGGGGCGGGGGGGTGGGGGGGGGGACATGTGTGGAATTTTCGTTCGTCTTCAGTTTAACGTCTTTCCACTTGAAGTGATATTAGACGAGAAAAAAAAAAAAAAAACCCGTGGGGGTAGGGGTTGTGGGAGGGGGTGAGGGTAAAAGTGTGTGTATGTGTGGAGGGTGAATAGGGAGAGACAACGCTAGGGAAAATGGAAACGTTATAAACGCCAACATCAAACAACTATAACAAATGTCCTATTGGACTACGCAGCAAACCTTCTGCAACAGCAAATAACATGTGGAATTTTGTTTAATGTCCTGTGTCACACATACTAGTGATTGTGTGTCTGTCTGTTTACTGGGTCTATGTGTGTGTGTGTGTGTGTGTGTTTCTTTGTAAGTGTGTGTGTGGTGCACGTGAGTCCATTGCTTCATGCTTATCTCTGCCCACAATGTGTCAGTACCCCCCCCCCCCACCACCCCACCCCCACCACCACACCCCCTCAGTCCTTCCTCCCCCACCCCCCAAACCCCCACTCTCCCTAGTGGCTAGTTTCGGTAGGGTCACTTCAAGTTCATAGGGGGAGCACACACACACACACACACACACATGTATGTGTGTGCCTGTGAGTATATGCGTGTGTGGTTTGTGTGTTGTACACGCTGTGTTTTTTGTTGTTGTTTTTTACACACGTCTTTCTTTCTGTCTGAAATTGCGGATACCGGCCGGGGACGAGGGTTGGGGGATGGGGGTAGGGGTGGTGGGGTGGTAATCTGACTGCGACGGATCTATCCATACATAGCGCCCACTCACGGTCAAAGACTTGAGACCCCGGCTGATGTGTGGCCGGAATGGGTTGAAACGCTTCTGGGTGTGATGGGTTGAAACGCTTTTGGGTGTGTATAAAACTGACTGTTGGCTACTTGGGACAAACACTAATGGATTGAAAGCTTCGTCAAGTTATCTTCTCTCTCCCCCTCATCCTCGTCCCCCCCCCCCCCATCCCCCCACCGCCCTCCACCCCCCCACCCCCCTCTCTCTCTCTCTCTCTCTCTCTCTGTGATCGTGTTCGCAGTTTTGAGGACACACTCACAAATATGCCAGAGCGAACACTTGCACGCGCTCACACATGCATGCGTACTTACATGTATACACAGGCACGTACATATACACAGGCGCAATATACACACGCGTATGCATACATACATACATACATACACGCACACACACACACACACACACACAAACACACACACACACAGAGCACACATACACAACACAAAGAACACACACACACACACACACACACACACACACACACGCCTTCCAGCAGCTTTCACATCAATACTACCCTGCCCTTTAAGCCAGCCCTCTCTTTGCTCTGTGACCAGTCCATTAGCTCCTGTCTTGCCATGCAATATTCATGGCAGCTTCTGATTGGAGGAGACGGCAGTGTAGCACATCTACATTAGCTTGGCCTTCATGGGCTGACGGTAAGTCTCGCTTTGTCACGTCAATGTCTCGTTGTGCACGGGAGACACGGGAAACACCACTCTGCGTGGAATTCTAAAAAGCATGTGCCATGCCGAACTTTAAAAAAATGGGAAGACTTTTTAGAGCGGTTTTTTTTTTCTTCTTTTTTTTCTTTTTTTTTATATCTAGCTTTCTTTTTCTTTTCTTTTTCTTTTTAAGCAAGAAATGATGGGATGTTTTATACTGATCAAATTTCATGCTTTCCCTTCCTTTGCCTATCTGTGTGTGTGTGTGTGTGTGTGTGTGTGTGTGTGTGTGTTTGCCTTAGTCTTTCTCGATGTTTGCCTGTCTCGATGTCCTCTCTCTCTCTCTCTCTCTGCCTGTCACTGTCTTTTTCTTGCTTTTCTCTTGTCTCTGACTGTTTCTGTCCCTCCCTCCCTCCCTCTGTCATTTTGCCCTGGTCTATCTCCCCCCGGCCCCCTTCTTTCTCTTTCTCTGTATCTCTCCGTCTCTATGTCATTCTTTATCTTCCTGTATCTGTCTCTCTGTCTGCCTCTCTCTCTCTTTCTCTGTTTCTGTATGTCTTTCTGTGTAAATGTGTGTGTGTGTGTGTGTGTGTGTGTGTGTGTGTGTGTTGAGAAACGCACGCAAACACATGCTTACACACGCTTCTTTCACTAACAACGGTATAGAGTTCATCTGTCGTAAGTAAACCCCACCACACGAAGCAAGGAGAAACAGGAAAGAATATTCCTCCCATTTCGATAGATAGATAGATAGATATGTTGTTGTTTTTATCTCCCAAAATGTACATGGTTTTGTTGGTGTTTTTTTTCACTTCCAAATATAGTAAGTGGTCAGGGATGACACTCGCCTGTCTCCCTCTCCGCGAAATGAAACACTGCATAAAACCCTGCAAACCCTCTTAGCGAACAGTAACCCAAGATTGTCCGCAATCAATAGCTCTCAATAGCCGCCGACTTGGAGGGCCCCAACACCCATTAATGGAGATTGCATTGGGAGAAAAGAGAGGAGGGAGATAAATGCAGGGGGGGGGGTGTGGGGGGGGGGGAGATGTGGAGGGGGGGGGGAGCTTTTAGCCACGTGTTTGTACAAGTAGCCAGCGATCGGTTTACACCTAAAAGCACATTAACCCTCTTCAGCCCGAGCACCTGGCTAGACACAGCCAGCACCGTTTCAATCAATGGAGACAGGACCAAGACTGGCTAGAGACACACCCCCCCCTCCCCCTCTCCCAGCCCACCGCCTCCCAAGTGAGATCAGTCCCTGGGCATTACAGAAGAAAAAAAAAAAAGCTTGAATGCATGATATGGATAATTTCTTATTCTCTTCTTCTGTGTTCGTGAGCTGCAACTCCCACGTTCACTCGTATGTACACGAGTGGGTTTTTACGTGTATGACCGTTTTTACCCCGTCATGTAGGCAGCCATACTCCGCTTTCGGGGGGGGGGGGGTTGTATGCTGGGTATGTTCTTGCTTCCATCACCCACCGAACGCTGACGTGGATTACAGGATCTTTAATGTGCGCATTTGATCTTCTGCTTGCGTATACACACGAAGGGGGTTAAGACACTAGCAGGTCTGCACATATGTTGACCTGGGAGATCGTAAAAGACACCACCCTTTCCTCACCAGGCGCCGTCGCCGTGATTCGAACCCGGAACCCTCAGATTGAAAGTCCAACGCTTTAACCACTCGGCTATTGCGCCCGTCGAAGTGGATAACGATTTTGCTATCTGGTTGAAATGTGAGATGAGCAGGATGATGGTAATTCCACCCAACACCTATTGATTGTTCTACAAAACCAACAATTTAAAATCAAATTTATACGAATACACTTTTAAAAAAACAATTCTGATTTATATCAATATTGGGCAATTGTTAAGTATTACGAATAACTCATACACTTCACATTAGAATGCCAAGCATGGATATAAACAGCATTTTGTACTGAGTCATTATGAGCAACAGTGATGAGACTTAACTCGAATCCAGAAGAATTGAAAAATCCTCCAGCGACAGATTTTGAAGGGGGAACAGGTCTTTGCCGTGCGTGTGACGTCGCTGTGACGCTGACAGCAAATGTCGAAGAGAGTGCCATGTTTTCCTGACAGATAGGGTTACAGGCAAAATCGGGATCGGGGAAGCGCCGACACGAAGCCAAGCCGAGCGCAACAGAAACGAAACGAAGGAAGAGCTGTTTGTGTTCACTAACAAGTCAATTAGTTCGTTGCTGGAAACGTAAAAAAATCGATGTACCTTCCATTTTATGGAGAGCGAAAGATACGATGGGGGAAGGAGGGGGGTTGGGGGGGGGAACGTTTTCTAATTCTATTCGTCTTTGGTTCGTTCGTTCGTTCGTTCGTTCCTTCCTTCCTAGCTGGTTTACACGCAATTGTGTTCTCGACAGACACTAAATGATTTGCGTCATTCTGAACTCAAAGGAGTTCAGCAGAGAAAAGATTTCATTTCATTACTTCTTTTTTTTTTTCATTACATGTTTGTATCTTTGATTAGTATTTGCATTGTGTGTGTTTTTTTTGTGTGTGTGTGTGTTTTTGTTGTTTTGTTTTTTTTAGATAACTTCCTGTAAGATATAGGTCGTTCCTTGCCATTGTATGTTTTGTATGTTAGAAAAAAAAACCCACCAGTTATCTGAAAGGTTTAAAGGAAGCAGAATTGCAACAACAACAAAAATTCTGTCTCTCTCCCTCTCTCTCTCTCTCTCTCTCTCTCTCTCTCTCTCTCTCTCTCTCTATCAAACCTCCCCCAAACGCCCAATATATGTATAATTATGTGCCCATGGCTGAAATGCATTAAACATTCATTCATTCATTCTCTCTCTCTCTCTCTCTCTCTCTCTCTCTCTCTCTCTCTGTCTCTGTCTCTCTCTGTCTCTCTAACTTCCCTCCCTCTCTCCCTCCCATCCCCCCTCTCTCTCTGTCTCTGTCTCTCTATCTTCCCGCCCTCTCTACCTCTCTCTGTCCCTTCCCTCTCTCTCTCTCTCTCTCTCTCTAACTTCCCGCCCTCTCTCCCTTTCTCCCTCCCTCCCTCCCTCCCTCTCTCTCTCTCTCTCTCTCTCTGTCTCTCTAACTTCCCGTCCTATCTCCCTTTCTCCCTCCCTCCCTCCCTCTCTCTCTCTCTCTGTCTCTCTAACTTCCCGCCCTCTCTCCCTCCCTCCCTCCCCCCCCCCCCCCTCTCTCTCTCTGTCTATCTTCCCGCCCTCTCTACCTCTCTCTATCCCTTCCCGCTCTCTCTCTCTCTCTCTCTCCTTCTCTTAAAAGAATTCTTTTCAGGGCAGATGCTGCATTTTGCAGATTTCATAAAAGTTGTGCAGCTTGTACTCGGTGGCATACAGATTAGAACTCAAGTAAAACATAGATCAAACGAGTAGCCCTTTCAAATATTGAGAATGCTTCAAAGCACGTAAATGAAGGTTTGATGGGAAGTTCAAATTTTCATTACCAAACGCTTACCCTAACTCTAGTACTCTGAATATGTCCCCCACCCCCACCCCCCACCCCCCAATAAATGTGAGTTTTCTATTTGCTTGCAAGGGTCTTGCACATAAAAGGAAGATTGCTGTCCTTATCAATAACTGCACTGATTGTATATGTTTCAAGAGGGTTGGCTGAAGTTTTTCAATTATTCTTTTATTACTGGACCTCAGCTACCATCTTTGAAGGATATGATACTTTAATAATAATAATAATAATAATGGATACTTATATAGCACACTATCCAGAAATCTGCTCTAGGTGCTTTACAAAAACGCTTTTGTTAACATAAAACATTATATCTATGTTACATACACACATCAAAATGTGACTACACACACACACACACGCGCGCGCACGCACACACACACACACACACGCGCACTGCATACATACATTTTAACATACATGTGTATCTACACTCTTCTGTTCAGCTTCCCTATAACCCCCTCTGATTTCTTTAAGCATCTATGATGTACAATATCGTCTTCACAACAACACAAGGTGTGTGTTTGGTTGGTTGTGTGTTATTGTTTTGCTCTGATTTATTTGTTGTTGAGACCGAGAGAGAAAGAGAGAGACAGACAGAGGGGGGGGGGGGAGAGAGAGAGAGAGAGAGAGGGGGAGAGAGAGAGAAAATTCGCTTTACAAAACTGTACAAAACGAGAGACAGAGAATTAGCTTTACAAACTGTGAAAACACAGAGAGAGAGAGAGAGAGAGAGGAAGGGAGGGAGACAGAGACAGAGAATTAGCTTTACCAACTGTGAAAACTGAGAGAGACAGGGAGAGACACAGAGAGAGAGAGAATTAGTTTAATAAACTGTGAAAACCGAGAGAGACAGACAGAGAGAGGGGGAGAGAGAGAGAGAGAGAGAGAGAGAGAGAGAGAGAGAATGAATTAGCTTTACAAACTATGAAAAACGAGAGAGAGAGAGAGAGAGAGAGAGAGAGAGAGAGAGAGAGAGAGAGAGAGAGAGAGAATGAATTAGCTTTACAAACTATGAAAAACGAGAGAGAGAGAGAGAGAGAGAGAGAGAGAAACTAAGTGAAAGACGAGAGGTCACATTCTCAATTCTGTGACACACTGCGCGGGCAGTCCAAAAAGCTCCTTTCGGCATACCAAAAGGCTGCAACTGGAGAGGTCCTTGTGCCGACGTTCTAATCACCCACTTCAAACTTCATCACACGCCTCTAACGCTTTCGTAAATGAAAAGCTTGGTGGAAAGGGGGTATGGGGGGGGGGGGGGGGGGGGGAGGGGTGGCGAGAGGGGGGACAGGAGGGGTGGCAGGGGGTAGGTGTGTGTGTGTGTGTGTGAGGGGCGGGGGGGGGGGGTGGAGGTGGGTGGGTGGAGGGGGGGATATTGGTGAGAGAGGAGGAAGTGTGTGTGTGTGGGGGGGGGGGGGGGGTTCTCGCTTTGAAAAGAAAGGGTACAATTAAGTCTACAGGGCACGTGATCTTGCTCTAATAATAATAATAATGATAATAATAGTAATAATAATAAAAATTTAAAAAGCAAACAACTTTTCTTCCTGCGTTCAAAACTTCTTTTTTTTCCCCCAATTTTAATCAGTCCATTTTTTTTTTTCCAAACGAGCCCAAACTTCCTCCCTCCCTCCACCACCACTACGACCACCGCACCACCACTACAACCTCACACACCCACCACACACACACACACACACACACACACACACACCTCCACCCCCCACCCCCCACGCCGGCGCTTATCACGTCTTTCTACTGGGATTTCTTTTTGTCAAGGAGGACAAAAGAGGTGAGAAAATTAGGATTTCTGTTGTTGAGTCGAATTTTAACCCCCCCTCAGAAAAGGGGAGGTAACGCGCAATGCATCTAGAGGCGCGCGTTTGGAAAGTGGGTGGGGGGGATACGAGGCAAATTGCTACCCCCCCCCTTCCCCACGCCCCCACCCCCAACCCCCGCCACCCCACCGCCTCCACCTCCCTCACCTCCACCTCCAACACACACACACACACACACACACACACATACACACACACCATGTTTTTCGCCTTTGAATGTCGCGATTCAAAGTATTGTTGATTTTTTTCCCCCCCTGAAAAGTCAGTAATTACCATTCCCTCCCCCCCCCCCCCACCACCACCACCACCACCCACCCTCCTCCGGTGTTTTTTCTCGCTTTTTCTTTCACCCTCTTCGTTCGGGAAAAGGGGGGGGGGGAAGGGATGGGGGAGTAAGGAGTGGGGGTGGATGGGGGGGCGGTAAGACGGGGGAGGGGGGGAGTGGCGTTTAGGGAAGGGTGTGTGTGTGGTGTGGAGAGGGGAAGGGGTGGGGGATGGGGAGGGGTAGGGAGGAGGGGGCTTGTGGCTCGTCATCTTGCCGCCACTAAACTGCTGCTGGGAGTCGTCTCCCTT
>NC_134906.1:10251679-10254179 GCF_041734735.1 Babylonia areolata | reverse complement strand
TACCTCTCATTTCCTCTGCGTGTGTGTGTGTGTGTGTGTGTATGTGTCTGTCTGTCTGTCTCTTTCTCTCTCTCTTTCTCTTTCTCTCTCTTTCTCTCTCTCCCTCTTTCTTTCTCTCTCCCTCTTTCTTTCTGTCTCTCCCTCTTTCTTTCTGTCTCTCCCTCTCTTTCTCTCTCTCTCTCTCTCTCTCTCTCTCTCTCTCCCCTCTCTCTCTACACCCTCATTCCCTCTGTCCTTCTCTCTGTCTGTCTGTCTGTCTGTCTGTCTGTCTGTCTTCCCACCCTCTCTCTCTCTCTCTCTCTCTCTCTCTCTCTTGCCTGATTTCATACGTTCGATTGGCTCAGCAAAATATATTGACCGTAGTTCTAAGACTGCGAAGGGAGCCTTAAGGAAGCTGTCCTCCTATACTGTAAGGGTGCATATCTCTAAAATCAATTCTTACCGAGATGATAGAAGCCGCCTTCTGGATTTATGTTGCTTCTGTTTGATTGAATTATTGTTTTTTATTTTTTTTATTTATGTAAGCTTATCTATTATTTATTCACCTTTCTTTTTACTTTCTTTTTTTTTTCTCAAGGCCTGACTAAGCGCGTTGGGTTACGCTGCTGGTCAGGCATCCGCTTGGCAGATGTGGTGTAGCGTATATGGATTTGTCCGAACGCAGTGACGCCTCCTTGAGCTACTGAAACTGAAACTGAGTTATTGTTGACGAAACTGTATTTGGACGGTTAATTTTTTTGAGAGTCCTTTGAGAATACTGCTTGTCTTTGCGTTGTGGGAGGAACCGGTTAATAGAATCTTCTGGGGGAGGTTTGAAGTTTGAACTTTGTTTCGTTCTTTTTTTTCTTCTTTTTTTTCTTTTTCTTTCTTTCTTTTCTTTGTCTGTCTGTCTGTCTCCTTCTGTATATGTCTTTTTCCCGTGGTCTCTGTCTCTCGTCTATTTCTCATATTCTTCTGTCCCTGTCTCTGTCTGTCTGTCTGTCTCTCTCTCTCTCTCTCTCTCTCTCTCTATATATATATATATATATATATCTTTCGGTATTTCTCTCTGCCTCTGCCTCAGTCTTACTTACAGATATATATATATATATATCCCTCTCTCTCCTTCTTTCCACCTTCTGTCCACCTTCTTTCCACCTCTGCCCCTCTTTCTCCCCTCCCTCTCTCCACACCTTCCTTCTTCTCTCTCTCCCTTCCCTCCCCTCTCTCCTTCCATTTCGCCCTCCCTTCCTCTTTCTCATTCTCTCTCTCTCTCCCTTCCGTCCTCTCTCTACCTCTATTTCTCCCCTCCCCTTCCTCTCTCTCCTTCTCTCTCTCTTCTTCTCTCTCCTCCTCTCTCCCCTCTCTCCCTTCCCTCTCTCTCCCCTCCCTCTCTCTTCTTCTCTCTCCTTCTCTCTCCCCTCTCTCCCTTCCCTCTCTCTTCCCTCTCTCCCCGCACTCCCTCTGTCCCTCCTCCCTCCCCCCCCCCCTTCTCTCTCACTCTCTCCTCTCGGGGTCCTCCACTCAATCCTCCCTTTCAACGTCACAAAACCCCGAGTGGGTGACATACAAGGCACATTACAGGAAAGGACACAGAACGTCAAGTCAGGAACTTTAAAAGGCAGGACCCATTATCGAAATAAGAGATATGGGTTGGGCGGCTAGGGGGAGGGGTGGGGGGGGGGGGGGGGGGGTCGGGGGTGGTCGGGGGAGGGGGTGGAGGGGCCGGATGCTGGGGATTGGGGGGGGGGGGGTTATGAGGGGTTCAAAGCTGTCGATAGAATGTTTTAACAGCGATGGGTAAGGTCGGTCTGTGGACTGCTGTATAGTATGTTATCCAATGTCATGCGCTCTCTCTCTCTCTCTCTCTCTCTCTCTCTATCTATCTATCTATCTATCTATCTATCTCTCTGTGACTACGTAATCGGGTCGATGGCCTCGGGTTACCTTAAATATCAACCTCATCAGTAGGCTACGAAGATTGTGCGTATACATACCGTTAGATATTGTTTTGTATTCCTTATGAAAAGCAAAAAGAATGTTGTGAAAAGCGTAAAAGTGTAGGAGGGAGGGAACGTTCGAAGGGGTGGGGGAGGCGGGGGGGGAGGGGGGGGGAAGCGTGTTTTCCACTTGGTGATATGAGCATGTTGCTTTTAGTCATTAAACCATTTGAATCCTGAATCTTGAATCTGTGTGTGCGTGTGTGTGTGTGTGTGTGTGTGTGTGTGTGTGTGTGTGTGTGTGTGTGTGTGTGTGTGTGTGTGTTTTCTTTTCTCTCTGATGAATAGAGAAAGATAAGGGCCCCAACTTTTTTCGAGTGTTTGTGATCCGTAGTTACTATCCAGTGATGAGTTATAGGCTTTTACAAGAGAGAAAGAGAGGTGGGGGGGTGTGGGAGGGACGGGGGAGAGAGAGAGGGGGAGGAAGAGAGAGAGATGGGGATAGGAAGAGAGAGGGGGTAGAGAGGAGAGGGGGAGGGAAAGAGGGAGAGAGAGATAGAGGAGGGGAGGGAGAGATGGAG
>NC_134906.1:10239179-10244179 GCF_041734735.1 Babylonia areolata | reverse complement strand
TCCTTCTGATTTTGCTAAAATACTCCATTTCGCAAATCACTCTAGATGTACTCACCCCTCTCTCTCTCTCCCTCTCTCTCTCTCTCTCTCTGTATATATATATTTGTTTGTTTGTTGGAAAGTGGGGTGGGGGGAGGGGGGGAGGGCTGGAGATGATTTTTGTTGTAGATGTAGTTGTTGAAGAATTTGCTTTTGTGGGAATGGGGGGGGGGGGGCGAGATGATTTTTGTTGTAGTTGTAGTTGTTGAAGAATTTGCTTTTGTGGGAAGGGGGGGGGGGCGAGATGATTTTTGTTGTAGATGTAGTTGTTGAAGAATTTGCTTTTGTGGGAAGGGGGGGGGGGGGCGAGATGATTTTTGTTGTCGTTGTAGGTGTTGAAGAATTTGCTTTTGTGCATGTATTTTTCAGACCTCCCCCCCCCTTCCAGAGGGCCGGATGAAAAAAAAACAATCTCTCTCTCTCCATCTCTCTCCCTTCCCCTCTTTCTCTCTCTCCCCTTCTCTCTCTCCCCACTCTCTCTCCCCCTCTCTCTCTGTGCTCTCTTTCTCGCTCTCTCCATCTCTCTCTCCCCGTCTTCCTCTCTCTCCCCCTCTCTCTCTCCCCCCTCTCTCTCTCTCTCTCTCTGAGCAGCTCAGCCTCAGCAGCATAAAAAAAAAAGCTTTGACAGGAAATAGGAAATAAAGATCAGTGGAAAGGCAGACCCATTATCGATGTCTGTGAAGCAGGAGAGGCGAGGTGGTGGGGTGTGGGGGTGGTGTGTAGGTGGGAGGGGGTGATCGAGGAGAAACGGAGGAACGGGGGGGGGGGGGGGATGGGGTGGGGGAGGATGCGAGGGGGTGGGTGGGGGAGGAGGAGGAGGAGACTATGACGGAATGAGGATCGTGGTGAAGTCGATATTGAAATGTTTTGTGTTTTGTTTTGTTTTTTTTAAGCTGTGGGACAGACAAGAAGAAGAGGGTGGAGGGGTGGGGGGGGGGGGGGGGGGAGGGTAGGACGAAGAATGAGGAGGGTGAAGGACACTGAAAGCTGAACGCTGAATGATTTGAATGACTCAGGCCAACAGCCCCTATCATGACAATAATTGTGAGAATATACATACATGTATATAAAAAGAATATTTCACTGGGGGGGGGGGGGGGGGGGAGGGGAGGGACGCTCACTCAGTCTGGCTCCGCGACTAAGCCGTCGTTCGTTAGTAGGGGGGCTTAATAGGTGGTGTCCTAAGTACGTAAAATCACAACAGGCACCACTGAACACCACCGAAGTTCACTCAGCAGCAGTGCAGGGTCTCCTCTGGTGTGTGTGTGTGTGGCCTCCTGGCGACCTAACAATCGATAGTTCCCTCCTGCGGACTGCCGACTGCTGGGTGTGTGACAGACGAACCCCCGGGTGTGTGTATGGTTGTGTGTGTGTGTGTGTGTGTGTGTGTGTGGTGACGCGGAATGAGCGACGTGGGAGTTATGCCACTGAAACGGACGGTGCAGATGACGACGGGGGCAGCAAAAAAAAAAAAAAAAAAAAAAAAAAAAAAAAAAAGATAAAAGATTGTTTCATTCAAAAATTGCCACATGTACACATTATAGTCAATCTCCATACAAACGCACACACGAGGGAGGATGAGGGAAGAAGTTTTGCAGAGTAGGAATTTTGTGTGTGTGTGTGTGTTAAGTCGATGGTGAATGGTGTTGTTCGTTTGTTTGTTCGTTTGTTTTGTTTTTCGGTTTTTTTTTGTTTTGTTTTTTGTTTTTTTTTCATTGCTGGAAGACAGACAGATGTGTGTGCCTAGAGGTAACGCGTCCGCCTAGGAAGCGAGAGAATCTGAGCGCGCTGGTTCGAATCACGGCTCAGCCGCCGATATTTTCTCCTCCCTCCCCCCCCCCTCCCCTTCCACTAGACGAGTGGTGGTCTTGACGCTAGTCATTCGGATGAGACGATGAACCGATGTCCCGTGTGCAGCATGCACTTTGCGCACGTAAAAGAACCCACGGCAACAAAAGGGTTGTTCCTGGCAAATATTATGTAGAAGAATTCACTTTGATAGGAAAAACAAATTTAAAAAAAAACTGCACGCAGGAAAAAATACAAAAAAAACCCAAAAAATATGGCGCTGTAGTGTAGCGACGCGCTCTCCCTGGGGAGAGCAGCCCGAATTTCACACAGAGAAATCTGTTGTGATAAAAAGAAAAGAGTAATACAAATACAAATACAAAATCAATGTTCAAGAGTGCAGGATTTTCGCCCCAGAGTTCAGCCCCCTGACCGCTACACATGGTGAATAAAGGATGGAGATTTTTGCTGTTGTTTTTCCGTTTTTTTGTTGTTGTTGTTTTTTGTCTCCTGTTCTCACAGGTCAACGACGCATGTGTAGATCTGCTATCCGTATCATTGTTGTCTTATTTATTTTATTTTTTTTTTTTTTTTTTTTTTCATTACTACTACCTCTTTTTTTTTTAATCATAATTATTATTTATTTATTTATGTAAGCTTATCTATATATATATAAACTTTTTTTTTCTCAAGGCCTGACTAAGCGCGTGGGGTTACGCTGCTGGTCAGGCATCTGCTTGGCAGATGTGGTGTAGCGTATAATTATGGATTTGTCCGAACGCAGTGACGCCTCCTTGAGCTACTGAAACTGAAACTGAAACTGCTATCCGTGGAAACAAATGCGCTAAATGCATACTGCACACGGGACCTCGATTTATCGTCTCATCCGAATGACTAGTGTCCAGACCAAACCACCTCTCAAGGTCTAGTGAAGGAGGGGGCGGGGGTGAAGAGAAAATACTGGCGACTGCCGGTTTGATTCGAACCAGCGCGCTCAGATTCTCTCGCTTCCTGGGCGGACGCGTTACCTCTATATTAGGCCATCACTCCACTGACTGAACATGTTGAATGGAACATGCTGAACGAACCTGTAAGTTTCAGAGCACTGAAAATTGGCGGACGGGGGTTGGGGGATTATTGGGGAAGAGGGGGGGGGGGGGGGGGCGAGTAAAATGTGAATTGAAATGACTGTATTTGTCTGTCTGTCTGTTCGTCTGTGTGTCTTTATCTGTGTGTCTTTGTTTGTCTGTCTTTCGCTCTCGCTCTCTCTCTCTCTCTCTCTATCTCTATCTATCTCACACGCACACACACACACACACACACACACACACACACACACACACACACACCACACACCACACACACATACACACCACACCACACCACACACACACATACACACATACACACCACACCACACTACACACACACACACACACACACACACACACACACACACACACACACACACACACACACCACCCCACCCCACCCCACCCCACCCGCACGCTCATAAGCAGATCAAGCAGATCAACAAAAAAACTTTCTGAGGGAAAAATGGAAATCCAGGATTTAAAAGGCAGTTCCGTTACCACAGTCCAGTCAGCAATTGGAGTTTTTCCCAGTCGATGCAATGTATTGATCCACAAGACAGAATAGTTCTGCGTTGTCTGTGTGTGGTTTTTTGTGTGTGTGTTTTTGTTTGTTTCGGGGTTTTTTTTTCGGGGGGTGGGGGGGGGGTTGTTGTTGTTTTTTGTCGGGTCGGTTTTTGTTGTTGTTGTTCGTTTTGTTTGTTTTGTTTTTTTCTCTTATTTTGTATTATCAATTATTAGTTATGACGCTGTGTCTTAGCCAAGCAGGGTGTCTCGGTTCGACTGAATGTTTTATTTTCTTCAGAAGACAAGTGGGTCAGAAATGACCATAAAACGTCTCTTCACCTTTCAACTTTTACATGTGTGTGTGTGTGTGTGTGTGTGTGTGTGTGTGTGTGTGTGTGTGTGTGTGTGTGTGTGTGTGTGTGTGTGTGTGTTTACGAACATGCGTTTCGTGGGCTTTTGCTTGCGTGTGTTTATAATTTATACGGGATAGATGAACAGGTGGGTACATCTCTCTCTGTTTTTTTTTGGGGGGGGGGAGGGGTTTTGTTGTTGGTGGTGGTGTTCTTGTTTTGTTGTTGTTGTTGTTGTTGTTGCTGGGTGTGCTCTTTGTGTTGATCTGTATGCATCTGTGATGATTTTGGTGTGCCGTTTTTCGTGATACCTGGTTCCCTGGTGTTTATTTTTTTTTGACACTGCTGAATGTGATGTGCTTTGTTTTGCTGTGATTTGCACCTGTGTGATTTGAGACTGCGATGGAGCCTGTGTCGATTTACATATATATATATATATTTTTTTTTTAATGGCGTTTAGTCTTACATATGAATATTTTAGCCAATGTCATGTGAAACTGTGTTGACTTTGTACATGTTTTACGACACTCAGTCTTGAATTAGTATATTTTTTATTGAAAAGCCCGGTGAGCCCTATCTCAGATGGGGAGTACTGCGCTATATAAGCCTGCAATTTAATATTTTTATTATGGAATGCAGGTCGGTTGGTAAACATAGAGACACGTGGGCAAAACGAAACAAAAAGGTAGTGTATCATTAACCCTCTCACTGCCAAACTCGCATTCGTGCAGCAGCTAGGTAGAGAGGACCCCATGTCACTGAAGGGTGACCAGATCATGGGTCTGTTATCCATGAACCTACTGCTCTTTTTATTTTCAGTGGTAGGATAGGCCATATCTTCTACGCATCACAGGGGGGAATCCCCAGCTATTCTTAGACACTACATTTTCTGTGTATGTAGCACAAGGGAATTTTGCAACCTCTAAATCGACTGGCGGTGAAAGGGTTAATAGAGAAGCAAACCGATTATGATTTGTGTATGGATGGAACAGAGAGTACGAATGGAAAGTGGTAGTTGAGAGAAGTCGTAGAACAGGTATATATGTGTGTGTATATACATATATATATATATAATATATATTATAATATATAGATAATTGGTGGTGTGTGTGTGTGTATTATGTATGTATGTTATAATAATATATTTATAAAGTGGGAAAGGGATTAGAGAGAGAAAGAGAAAAAAGAAAACATGCAAAAGAATATGGCATTTGTAAGTGAAAAA
>NC_134906.1:10226679-10229179 GCF_041734735.1 Babylonia areolata | reverse complement strand
CTCTTCTCCTCTACACAGACCCCTCGGATGTCCAGTGGGTGTCTGAATGAATGACCCAACCTTTAGCTTCCGTCGTCAGAATTGTGGTATTCTTTGTCAACATTCACCTCTTCAGTTTATATAAGAGCCTTTCGCTTGCAATATTTTGATGATGGTAATTGGGGTGAAACGCTGTTAACGTCGTCTCTTTCGCCGTTCGTATGGAGAGAGTTAAAGTTTTTGTTCTTGTTCTCTCTCTGTCTCTGTCTCTCTTTCTCTCTCTCTCTCTCTCTCTCTCTCTCTCTCTCTCTCTCTCTCTCTCTTTCTGCTTCTCTGTGTCTCTCTGACTCTGACTGACTCCCTTTTTCTCTCTTTTCTCTGTCTCCCTGTCTCTGTCTCTGTCTCTCTCTCTCTCTCTCTCTCTCTCTCTCTTTCTGCTTCTCTGTGTCTGACTCTGACTGACTCTCTTTTTCTCTCTTTTCTCTGTCTCTGTCTGTCTGTCTCTGTCTCTCTCTGTCTCTCTCTCTCTTTCTCTCTCTCTCTCTCTCTCTCTCTCTCTCTCTTTCTGCTTCTCCGTGTCTGACTCTGACTCTCTTTTTCTCTCTTTCTCTGTCTCTGTCTGTCTCTGTCTGTCTGTCTGTCTCTCTCTCTCTGTCTCTCTCTGTCTCTGTCTGTCTCTCTATGGCTTTAATGCTGAACGGACAATATAGGCATACTTCATTTTTGAGCATCGTTCCTTTGAAGACAAGTCAGTGCACCAGAGTTCAGTTCCATTATGATTCAGACAGCACGCTTTGAGCATTGTGTGCACGCACACACCAAGTCAAGTGTAACTCTTTTCTTTTCAAACCTTGGAGTTCATAACTCTTTCCATACGAACGGTGAAAGAGACGACGTTAATAGCGTTTCACCCCAATTACCATCATCATCAAAATATTGCAAGCGGAACGCTCTTATATTCAAGACGTGAATGTTGACAAACAATACCACAATTCTGACGACGGAAGCTAAAGGTTGGGTCATTCAGACACCCACTGGACATCCGAGGGGTCTGTGTAGAGGAGAAGAGAGGACTGGCC
The DNA here is from genome assembly GCF_041734735.1 of Babylonia areolata. Classification (NCBI taxonomy): domain Eukaryota; kingdom Metazoa; phylum Mollusca; class Gastropoda; order Neogastropoda; family Buccinidae; genus Babylonia; species Babylonia areolata. The sequence continues at coordinate 10,228,121 of NC_134906.1, read as the reverse complement.
GTACTGAGTGAGTTAAAACATAAGAACACACACAAAAAAACCCAAAAAACCACAAAAAAAACCCCGAGCTGCAGTCTTATTTTCCAGAGGGGTAAAAAAAAAAAAAAGAAAAAAGAAGAGAAAACAGTCATTACAGTTCTTTTGAAAATTCTAAGAAGCATCGTGTTATGATGATAAAGTTCTTCTTCTTCTTTCTTTCTTTCTTTCTTTCTTTCTTTCTTTCTTTCTTTCTGTCTGTCTGTCTATCTGTCTTCTTCTTTGTGTTCTTTCTTTCTTTCTTTCTTCTTCTTCTTCTTTCTGTCTTCTTCTTTCTTTCTTTCTTTCTTTCTTTCTTTCTTCCATATTCTTCTTCTTCTTCTCTTTCTGTCTTCTTCTTTCTTTCTTTTCTTTCTTCTTCCTGCTGCTTCTTGTTCTAGGAAATAAAACTATATATCTTTTGGTGTTGTTTTTCTTCTTCAATTTTAACTGAAGCATTTTTCTTCTTCTTCTTCTTCAATTTAACTCAAACTTTTTATTTATTTATTTGTTGTTTTTTCTTCAGTTTTACCTCTAACTTCTTTTTGTTTTTTTTTGTTTTAAGTCACACTCAATTCCACGTGTGCATGCGTTAAAATGTATTATTCCAACGTTTATGTTCTCCCAACAACTGCGAAGAATAGAGAGAATGAAAAGAAATCGTTTAATCGCTTTATCCACAATCCATTAATTAAACGCTCACGCGACGCTAACTTTTGTGTCTTTTTTTTTTTTTTTTTCTTCCCCCCTAAAGCAGTTTCAACCGTTTTCCAAACTCAAGAGAAATGGACGGAAAGAAAGAAAGAAAGACGAATAAAGAAAGGAAAGAACAAAAAAGAGAGAAAGAAAGAACAAGTCCCTGTGCAATTTGATAATTAAAACACTCCATTTCTCAATCAATCAATACCATCCCAGTTTTGTCATGAAAATGTGTGTGTGTGTGTGTGTGTGTGTGTGTGTGTGTGTGTGTGTGTGTGTGTGTGTGTGTGTGTGTGTAAAGATTTGCTTTCATTGTCTAGTATCTCTGTCTGTCTGTCCGTCTGTGTGTGTGTGTGTGTGTGTCTGTCTGTCTCCGACTCTTTGTCATTCTCTCTCTCTCTCTCTCTCTCTCTCTCTCTCTCTCTCTCTCTCTCTCTTCTTTCTGATGTCTTCATTTTTTGTCTTTGTACGTCCGTCCCCTGTCCTGTCTCTGTTCATCTGTCACTCCGTCTGTCTGTCATTCCCATCCCTTCCTCTTCTCTCTCTTCTTTCTTTCTTTCTTTCCCCCCTCTCTCTCTCTCTCTCTATCTCTCTCTCTCTCTCTCTCTCTCCCTTCTCTCTCTCTTTCTCTTTCTCGTTTTTTCTCTCCCTTCTCTCTCTCTCTCTCTTTCTCTCTCTTCTCGTTAAAAATGAACGAAGATAGACTACCACGGAAATCCTATAATATG
>NC_134906.1:10214179-10221679 GCF_041734735.1 Babylonia areolata | reverse complement strand
TATCGTCTTCTGCTTCAACTAAACAAAGGTACAAACATAAATCGAAAATTATACACAAACACAAATAGAGTAAAATTTAGGATAGATACATGTGCATATCAATACAAGAACTTGTGCACACTCACGCATGCACGCGCGCGCACACACCTCTCTCTCTCTCTCTCTCTCTCTCTCTCTCTCTCTCTAGGTATCCAAGTCAACTACGGTTAAGCTTACTTATGGCTTCTTGTAATGAAAGGATTGTAGGGATTTTTTTTTCAATTTATTTATACAAAGCATTCCAGTTGCGATCGGTAATGACTTCATGATTGCTGAACTCATTAGGATTGAGATTATGATTATTAGTCAAATGCAGATACTATATTGTTGTACACTGTTTACCCCGTTCATGAGGGGCAATGGCCTTATATGAATAAACCATCCATCCATCCATCTCTCTCTCTCTCTCTCTCTCCGTGTGTGTGTGTGTGTGTGTGTGTGTGTGTGTGTGTGTATGTCCCCCTTACCTCAGTGCTGAAGCTATGACAAGACGCAGACAATGCAGACTGGAAAGTCGAACCATTATTGCAGTCTGTTAAAGAAAGGACAAGAGGGTGGTGGAGAAGGGGATGGGGGGGGGAAGGAGGGGAAAGAGGGAGGGAGTTGAAGTCTTGAGGTAGGGATGGAGAAAGAGAGTGAGTGAAAGAGAGAGAGAGAGAGAAGAAAAAAAACCGACAGAGAGTGTGTGACATTTAGAATGTTTTCAATCAAAACTTCTTTTTTTTTCTTTTTTTTTTAAGTAACGAAGAAACAAAGAGATTGGAAGTTTTATCGAAGAACAAGAATAAGAAGAACAAGAACAACGATAGTATGGCTGCCTACATGGCGGGGTAAAAACGGTCATACACGTAAAAGCCCATTCGTGTACATTCGAGTGAACGTGGGAGTTGCAGCCCACGAGAAGAAGAAGAAGAAGAAGAAACGATGTGTTATAATAATAATAACGGTACTTATAAAGCGCTGAATCTTGTGCATAGACAAATCTAAGCGCTTTCGCACCAGTCATTCTCACGCACGCATAACTCTAAAACTGGAGAAACTAAAGGCAAGGAAGAGGCAGGCAAGGGAGGCTGTTTTGGGAAGAGGTGGGTTTTAAGGCCAGACTTGAAAGATTTGAGTGTGGAGACTTGACGAAGCGAAAGAGGAAGTTCATTCCAATTGCAAAGTCCAGAGACAGAGAAAGAACGGCGGCCAACAGTCGAGAGCACTGATTTAGGCTTATAACAGACCCTTTCCTAATCACTCAGATTGCTGTTTGTTTGTTTTTTGTTGTTGGTTTGTTTGTTTTTTTTTGGGGGGGAGGGGGTTCTTTTTTTTTTTTTTTTTGGTAACGCGTCCGCCAAGGAAGCGAGAGAATCTGAGCGCGCTGGTTCGAATCCCGGCACAGTCGCCAGTATTTACTCCCCCTCCATTAGACCTTGAGTGGTGGTCTAAACGCTAGTCATTCAGACGAGACGATAAACCGAGGCCCCCGTATGGAGCATGCACTTAGCGCACGTAAAAGAATCCCACGGCAACAAAAGGGTTGTCCCTGGCTGAATTCTGAAGAAAAATCCACTTCGATAGGAAAAGAAATAAAATTACAGGCAGAAGAATAAAGGAAAAAAACAAGAGAGGCAAGGCCTTCAAGACTCACTTGTGATACACTTTTTTTTTAAAATCCAAGCTTTTTATGTATTGAGTATAATTTCAAAATGTAATGTTTAAGATGAGAAAGATCAGTTAAAGCAAATTAAGTCCCCTAGCATTAATTACAGAGGTAATTTCCCTTTTTTTACTATCTGCATCAAAACGTTTGCAAAATAACTAAAACTTCCATGCTTAGCAAAAGAAGTTCCTGTTCGAACAAAAAAATGATAATAATGACTGCTCTTGTTGTTGGGTCAGAATATCAGATCAAAGTGCCAAGTTTAGAGAATACAAAAAATATAAACATAACAGTAAATGCAGTTTGCATATAATTAGGCTTCATTTTTTTTTTTTTTTTGTGTCCATCCCAGAGGTGCAATATTGTTTCAAACAAGATGACTAGAAAGAACTGAATTTTTTTCTATTTTTATGCCTAATTTGGTTTCAACTGAAAAAGTATTTGCAGAGAAAATGTCAATGTTAAAGTTTACCACGGACACACACACACACACACACACAGACAACTGACACCGGGTTAAAACATAGACTCACTTTGTTTACACATGTGAGTCAAAAATGGAGGAAGTGAGAGGGAGGGTGCTGTCAGTGTAGCGACGCGCTCTCCCTGAGGAGAGCAGCCCGAATTTCACACAGACAAATCTGTTGTGACAAAAAAGAGTAATGCAATACAATACAATACAATACAATACTTCTTCTTCTTCTTCTGCGTTCACTCGTATGCACACGAGTGGGCTTTTACGTGTATGACCGTTTTTACCCCGCCATGTAGGCAGCCATACTCCGTTTTCGGGGTGTGCATGCTGGGTATGTTCTTGTTTCCATAACCCACCGAACGCTGACATGGATTACAGGATCTTTAACGTGCGTATTTGATCTTCTGCTTGCATATACACACGAAGGGGGTTCAGGCACTAGCAGGTCTGCACATATGTTGACCTGGGAGATCGTAAAAATCTCCACCCTTTACCCACCAGGCGCCGTCACCGTGATTCGAACCCGGGACCCTCAGATTGACAGTCCAACGCTTTAACCGCTCGGCTATTGCGCCCGTCAATACAATACAATACAATACAATCCCTATGTCTGTACTTCTGCCTGCCTGCAAACCTGTCTACTTGTCGCTGTGTGTGTGTGTGTGTGTGTGTGTGTGATGTGTGTGTGCGTGCGTGTCCAACTTGTTTCATCTCTCTGTCTCTCTCTGTCTCTTTCTCTCTGTCTCTCTGTCTCCCACTCTGTCTCTCTGTCTTCTGTATAAGTACTAATGAATCTGTGTTAGTTAGTTTTAGCTGCGTAAAGTTTTGTTCACAAATCAAGAAATGGGTGGATGCAAGCTACAAACTTGTCAACGTTCCCCTGCATGCATCATTCATATCATGGGCCAGAGGGCTGTTGTTGAAATACTTTGACCTCTCTTTCTCATTCACTGTCTCTCTCTCTCTCTCACTCTCTCATTCACTCTCTCTCTCTCTCTCTCTCTCTCTCTCTCTCTCTCACCGTCTCTCTTTCCATCTCTTTTTCTCTCCATTTCCCTTTTCCATTCCTCCGTTTTCCTATCTTTCATTCATCTCTCTCTCTCTCTCTCTCTCTCTCTCTCTCTTTCTCTCTCTCTCTCTTTCTTTCTTTCTTTCTCTCTGTCTTTCTTTCTTTCTTTCTTTCTTCTTTTGTCTCTGTCTTCTTCTATCTCTCCCCCTCTCCTCCCTCTCTCTCTTTCTCTCTCTTTCATCATCATCATCTTCATCTTCATCTTCTTCTTCTTCTTTTTCTTCTCACCATGTATGTTTCTCTCTTTCCCTCTCCTCTCTCTCTCTCGCTCCCTCTCTCTCTCTCCTCTCTCTCTCACTCTCCTCTCTCTCTCGCTCCTCCCTCCCTCCCTCCCTCTCTCTCTCTCTCTCTGTCTCTCTGAAATAGCTCAGCCTGAGCAGCATAAAAGCTTGGACAGGAAATGGAAAATAAGGATCGGTTGGAAAGACAGACCCCATTATCACAGACTGCGAAGAAGACAGAGAGAGACGAGGGGAGGGGGGGGAGGGGTGTGGAGGGAGGAGGGAAGGAGAGGGAAAGGGAGAAGGTGGAAAGGAAGGAACTGTCTGGGGTTGGTGTTGGTGAGGGTGGGGGGGGGGGTGGAGGGAGGGAGAGAGAGGGGTTGGTAAGGCAGGGGGGGGGGGGAGAGGGAACAAGAAGTTGATGGACTGTTGTTGTTGTTTTTTGCTGTGTGAGAGGACAGATGGCTCAGACACCCCGTGCCATTAATAGCAATGAGAGGATGGATGATGAAGAAGACTTTGGGGGTGCGACCGTTTTGACCGAAGAAAGGAGGGGTGAGGGGGGTTGGGGGGGGGGAGAGAATTTCGTTTTCCAAAATCATTTCTTAAAGTTGTAATAGCGCGCCAAACCAGTCAAGCAGCGTGGTAGTACTTTGGACTGTATGAAGCTCTTGCCTGCATCAGTTAATTAACTCTTTCCATACGAACGGCGAAAGAGACGACGTTAACAGCGTTTCACCCCAATTACCATCATCAAAATATTGCTAGCGGAACGCTCTTATACTGAAGAGGTGAATGTTGACAAAGAATACCACAACTCTGACGACGGAAGCTAAAGGTTGAGTCATTCAGACACCCACTGGACATCCGAGGGGTCTGTGTAGAGGAGAAGAGGACTGGCCGTACTGAGTGAGTTAACTCTTTCCGCACGAAGGACACTGAAAAAAATGGTGACGATGACAGTATTTAGCACTGCTTCTGGTGCTACAAAACTTTTACAAGCGGAAGGATCTTATATTTCTTGCATTTAAGAAGCCAAAAACAAAAAAGAAAGAAAACCGCATTTCTAACGAGGACAGCTATAAAGAAAAACTGCATTTGTAACGACGACAGCTATCAAGAAAAACCGCATTTCTAACGACGACAGCTATAAAGAAAAAAACGGATTTCTAACGACGACAGCTATAAAGAAAACCGCATTTCTAACGACAACAGCTATAAAGAAAAACCGCGTTTCTAACGACGACAGCTATATAAAAAACAAAAACAAAAAAAAAAAAACCGCAGAGCTATAAAGAAAAACCGCGTTTCTGACGACGACAGCTATAAAAAAAACAAAAACAAAACAAAAAACCGCATATCTAACGACGACAGCTAAAAAGAAAACCGCATTTCTAATGAGAACAGCTATAAAGAAAACCGCATTTCTAACGACGACAGCTATAAAGAAAACCGCATTTCTAACGACAACAACTATAAAGAAAACCGCATTTCTTACGACAACAGCTAAAAAGAAAACCGCATTTCTAACGACAACAGCTATAAAGAAAACCGCATTTCTAACAACAACAGCTATAAAGAAAACCGTATTTCTAACGACGACAGCTATAAAGAAAACCGCGTTTCTAACGACGACAGCTAAAGACAAAACCGCATTTCTAACGACAACAGCTATAAAGAAAACCGCATTTCTAACGAGAACAGCTATAAAGAAAACCGCATTTCTAACGACGACAGCTATAAAGAAAACCACATTTCTAACGACAACTATAAAGAAAACCGCATTTCTTACGACAACAGCTAAAAAGAAAACCGCATTTCCGACAACAGCTAAAAAGAAAACCGCATTTCTAACAACAACCTCTCTCTCTCTGTCTCTTCCTCACCCCTATCTCTCTCCCCCCTCTCCCTCTGTCTCTTTCCCCCTCTCTCTCTCTCTTTCCCCCGTCTCTCTCTCTCTCTCTCTCTCTCTCTCTCTCTGTGTCTCTTCCTCACCCCTATCTCTCCCCCCCCCCTCTCTCTCTCTCTGTCTCTTTCCCCCGTCTCTCTCTCTCTTTCCCCCGTCTCTCTCTCTCTCTCTGTCTCTTCCTCCCCCCTCTCTCCCCCCTCTCTCTCTCTCTGTCTCTTTCCCCCGTCTCTCTCTCTCTTTCCCCCGTCTCTCTCTCTCTCTCTCTCTCTCTCTCTCTGTCTCTTCCTCACCCCTATCTCTCTCTTTCCCCCCTCTCCCTCTGTCTCTTTCCCCCGTCTCTCTCTCTCTCTCTGTGTGTCTCTTCCTCACCCCTATCTCTCTCTTTCCCCCGTCTCTCTCTCTCTGTCTCTTTCCCCCGTCTCTCGCTCTCTTTCCCCCGTCTCTCTCTGTCTCTTCCTCACCCCTATCTCTCTCTCCCTCCCTCCCTCTCTCTCTCTCTGTCTCTTCCTCACCCCTATCTCTCTCTCCCTCCCTCCCTCTCTCTCTCTCTGTCTCTTTCCCCCTCTCTCTCTCTTTCCCCCGTCTCTCTCTCCCTCTCTCTCTGTCTCTTCCTCACCCCTATCTCTCTCCCCCCCCCTCTCTCTTTCTCTCGTTCCCCCCTCTCTCTCTCTGTCTCTTCCTCACCCCTATCTCTCTCTCCCTCTCTCTCTCTCTTTCCCCCGTCTCTCTCTCTCTCTGTCTCTTCCTCACCCCTATCTCTCTCTCCCTCCCTCTCTCTCTCTGTCTGTCTCTTTCCCCCTCTCTCTCTCTCTTTCCCCCGTCTCTCTCTCCCTCTCTCTCTGTCTCTTCCTCACCCCTTTCTCTCTCCCCCCCTCTCTCTCTCTCGTTCCCCCCTCTCTCTCTCTGTCTCTTCCTCACCCCTATCTCTCTCCCCCCCCTCTCTCTCTCTCTGTCTCTTTCCCCCGTCTCTCTCTCTCTTTCCCCCGTCTCTCTCTCTCTCTGTGTCTCTTCCTCCCCCCTCTCTCCCCCCCTCTCTCTCTCTCTGTCTCTTTCCCCCGTCTCTCTCTCTCTTTCCCCCGTCTCTCTCTCTCTCTCTCTCTCTCTCTCTCTCTCTCTGTCTCTTCCTCACCCCTATCTCTCTCTTTCCCCCCTCTCCCTCTGTCTCTTTCCCCCGTCTCTCTCTCTCTCTCTGTGTGTCTCTTCCTCACCCCTATCTCTCTCTTTCCCCCGTCTCTCTCTCTCTGTCTCTTTCCCCCCGTCTCTCGCTCTCTTTCCCCCGTCTCTCTCTGTCTCTTCCTCACCCCTATCTCTCTCTCCCTCCCTCCCTCTCTCTCTCTCTGTCTCTTCCTCACCCCTATCTCTCTCTCCCTCCCTCCCTCTCTCTCTCTCTGTCTCTTTCCCCCTCTCTCTCTCTTTCCCCCGTCTCTCTCTCCCTCTCTCTCTGTCTCTTCCTCACCCCTATCTCTCTCCCCCCCCCCTCTCTCTTTCTCTCGTTCCCCCCTCTCTCTCTCTGTCTCTTCCTCACCCCTATCTCTCTCTCCCTCTCTCTCTCTCTTTCCCCCGTCTCTCTCTCTCTCTGTCTCTTCCTCACCCCTATCTCTCTCTCCCTCCCTCTCTCTCTCTGTCTGTCTCTTTCCCCCTCTCTCTCTCTCTTTCCCCCGTCTCTCTCTCCCTCTCTCTCTGTCTCTTCCTCACCCTTTCTCTCTCCCCCCCCCTCTCTCTCTCTCGTTCCCCCCTCTCTCTCTCTGTCTCTTCCTCACCCCTATCTCTCTCTCTCTCTCCCTCTCTCTCTGTCTCTTTTCCCCGTCTCTCATGTCTCTTCCCCCCCCCCTCTCTCTCTCTGTCTCTTCCTCACCCCTATCTCTCTCTCCCCCACTCTCTCTCTCTGTCTCTTCCCCCTCTCTCTCTTTCCCCTCTCTCTCTCTCTCTTGCTGTCCATGTCTCTTGTCTGTGTCTTTTTATCTCTCTAAATGATGATCGACAGATAGATAGATATAGTTATAGATGTAGACCCCCTCTCTCTCTCTCTCCCTCTCTGTATCTCTGTCTCCGTCTCTTACTCTCTCTCTCTCTCTGCCCGCCACACCCTTACCCCTACCCCCACCATTACCCCATCCCCCATCCATCTCTCCCTCCCCC
>NC_134906.1:10204179-10206679 GCF_041734735.1 Babylonia areolata | reverse complement strand
TTTCTTTTCTTTTTTTTCCCTACTATTATTCGTCACAAAACTATTATCATCGGTTTCGTGGGCATGTTTTCTTTACATTGAGGCCGGTCGTCTGCTTCTGTTATTCTGGAACAATTTCATGGTGTCCGTTTCCCTACTTCAACACCCCCACCCCCCCATCCCTCAACCCCTCCCCCCCGAAAAAAGTCCCCCCACAAAAAAGTTTCCTCCTCCCCCCCCCTCCTCCTCCCATTATAAAGGGTACCCCCCCAAAGTTCCCTTCCACGATCCTCCCTTCGACTGGCACAGTACCCGAGTGGTTAAAGCGTTGGACTTTCAATCTGAGGGTCCCGGGTTCGAATCTCGGTAAACGGCGCCTGGTGGGTTAAAGGTGGAGATTTTTTTTTTTTTTTTTTTTTTTTTAAGATCTCCCAGATCAACATAGTTATGTGCAGACCTGCTTAGTGCCTGAACCCCCCTTCGTGTGTATATACGGCAAACAGAAGATCCAACACGGCACGTTAAAGATCCTGTAATCCAGGCCAGCGTTCGGTGGGTTATGGAAACAAGAGCATACCCAGCATGCACGCCCCCCGAAAACGGAGTAGGGCTGCCTACATGGTGGGGGTAAAAAACGGTCATACACGTAAAAAAAAAATTTTTTAAACCACTCGTGTACATAAAAAAAGTGAACGTGGAGGTTGCAGCCCACGAACGAAGAAGAAGAAGAAGAAGGAGATCCTCCCTTCTCCTCCCTCCTTCTCCTCCCGTCTCCCATCCCCCACCACCCCTTCCCCCCACCCCCCCAGCACCCCCAAACACTCCCCACCACACACACCATCCTCCTGCTCCCCCCCCCACCCCACCCCCACCCCTACCCCCCACTCCACACCCCAGCAACCTTCAAGAAAATCCGACAAGAAATGGGTTATATTATTGTTCTTCGAGTCGAGTCGCTGAGGAATGGATTTTAAAAGAAAAAGAAGAAAAAAAATTTAAAATAAAAAGAAATAGGTGGCGGGTGAAAAGAAAGTAAACTGGATTTTTTTTTTCAGGAGTCTAACTCTAAAGAAAAAGAAAAGGAAAGGGAAAAAAAAACATTGTGGACGCACATAGACACGCGAGTCGTATTGTTGTGCCTAAACTGTGGACAATTAGAGTTAAAAGCTTCCAGTTTCGGTTTGTTCCCCCTTTTAAAAAGAGAGAGAGAGAGAGAGGGGAGGGAGGAAGAGAGAGAGGGGAGGCAGAGAGGGAGACACAGAGAGAGAGAGAGAAAGAGATGGAGAGAGAGACAAAAAAAAAAAAAAAAAAGAACGTGCGCACAGCCGGTGTCGTGGAGGAAACTGGGTTGCCACGTCAGATTTACCACCCTGTCATTTTTTTTTGAGTGGGGGGTGGGAGGGTGGGGGGGGGGAAGGATGCGGGGGGCGGGGGTTGTTGTTGTTGTCGTGGTCGTGTATTGTTTTGTTTATAATTTTGTTAAATCCAATGTCTAGTTCAGTTTAGTGTGTGTGTGCCTGTGCCTGTGTCTGTGTTTGCATTCGTCTCAATGTGGGTGTTTCGCTTTCGAAATGAATAGACCGAATAGACACATAGACATGCAGGCAGACAGAAAAAAAACACATACAGAAAGAAGAACAAAAACATATATCAATGATGATAAAATAAAATAAAATAAAATAAAATATGATAAAATACAACCGAATAAAAACAACTACAAAAAACACTTGGTACCGACAGACAGATCGGCCAACCATCAAACTGTAACAAGAAAACAAAACAAGAACAAGGAGGGAAAAAAAAGAAAAAGAAGAAATAATAAGGACATGGTCTAAAAGCCGAAGGGAGGGGGGGTGGTTGGGGGGGGAAGGTTTAAATGGGATGGGATGATGGGTAGGGGGGGGCAACTTGTTTACTTGCGCACCGATTTTTTCCCTCTCTTTTTTTTCTTTTCTTTTTCTTTTTATTCTTTTTTTTTTTTTTCTTTTTAAGAACTCTGTCAAACTTTTCCATTCTTTGTCCAAACAAAGGGAGAGAGTGGTTTAGCGATTTATACACCCCCTCCCCCCCCCCCCCCCCCCCCCCCGCCCCCACCTCCTGACCTACCACACCACTTCTTCCCGCTTCTCTCCACTACACTTACTTCACCCCCCCCCCCCACCCCCCCCCTCCGCCTCCCTGTCCTCCACCCACCTCCCTACCCCCCCACCCCCACCCTCTCCCAGCCCCCATTCCCCAATCCCACAGGCCCACACCACTTCGATCTTACTTACCTTACCCCCCACACCCCCACCCCGGTCCCCTTCCCACCACCCACTTACCTTACCCCCCACCCCCACCCCGTCCCCTTCCTACCACCCACTTACCTTACCCCCACCCCTTCCTACCACCCACTTACCTTACCCCCCACCCCACCCCTTCCCCTTCCCACCACCCACTTACCTTACCCCCCACCCCTTCCCCTTCCCACCACCCACTTACCTTACCCCCCACCCCACCCCGTCACTTCCCACCACCCACT
>NC_134906.1:10176679-10194179 GCF_041734735.1 Babylonia areolata | reverse complement strand
CCCCCCCCCCCCCCCCCATATGTAAAATATGCCCTACGCCACTACTACCTTTTTTCTTTTTTTTTCTTCCGGTCGTACCAAAGCAAAGCGCAAGCCATGCCTCTGTTTTCTGTTCCTTTTAAGTTATGGTCGGGGTTTCTGGGTTTTTTGTTGTTGTTTGTTTGTTTTTTGTTATTGTTGTTTTTTCTTGGGGGGGGGGGTGGAGGGGGATCTGGGGGGGGGGGGGGGTTGTTGTTGTGTGTGTGTGTGTGTGTGTGTGTGTGTGTGTGTGTAAATATTTGGGTGGTCTGATGAACGACGTTATGGGCTTGACGTGGTGTGGTGTGGTGTGGTGTGGTGTGGGGTGGGGTGGAGTGTAATGTGGTGTGGTGTGGCTTGCGATGTGGTGTGGTGTGGACTGGTGTGACGTGGTGTGGTTTGATGTGATGTGGTGTGGGGTGGGGTGGCGTGGTGTGGTGTGGTGTGTGATGTGGTATGGTGTGGACTGGTGTGGTGTGGTGTGGTGGGACGGGACAGGACAGGGTGGGTCGGGACAGGACAGGGTGGGACGGGACAGGACAGGGTGGGACGAGACAGGACAGGGTGGGACGGGACAGGACAGGATGGGACGGGACAGGACAGGGTGGGACGGGACAGGACAGGGTGGGTCGGGACGGGACAGGGTGGGACGAGACAGGACAGGGTGGGACGGGACAGGACAGGGTGGGACGGGACAGGACAGGGTGGGACGGGACAGGACAGGGTGGGACAGGATAGGGTGGGATTGGACAGGGTGGGACGGGACAGGACAGGGTGGGTGGCACAGGGTGGGACAGGATAGGGTGGGATGGGACAGGACAGGTGGGATGGGACAGGACAGGTTAGATGGGATAGAGTGGGATGGGATAGGACAGGTAGGATGGGACAGGACAGGTGGGATGGGACAAGTGGGATGGGATAGGGTGGGAGAGGACAGGGTGGGAGAGGATAGGGTGGGATGGGACAGGGTGGGACGGGACGGGACAGGTGGGATGGGACAGGACAGGTTGGATGGGATAGAGTGGGATGGGATAGGACAGGTAGGATGGGACAGGACAGGTGGGATGGGATAGGGTGGGAGAGGACAGGTGGGATGGGACAGGACAGGTGGGATGGGACAGGACAGGTGGGATGGGACAAGTGGGAGAGGACAGGGTGGGATGGGACAGGACAAGTGGGATGGGATAGGGTTGGATGGGATAGGACAGGTGGGATGGGATAGGGTGTGAGAGGACAGGGTTGGAGAGGACAGGGTGGGATGGGACAGGACAGGTGGGATGGGATAGGGTGAGATGGGATAGGGTTGGATGGGACAGGACAGGTTGGATGGGACAGGACAGGTGGGATGGGACAGAACAGGTGGGATGGGATAGGGTGGGATGGGACAGGACAGGTGGGATGGGACAAGTGGGATGGGATAAGGTTGACAGGACAGGTGGGATGGGATAGGGTGGGATGGGATAGGGTTGGATGGGACAGGACAGGTGGGATGGGACAGGACAGGTGGGATGGGACAGGACAGGTGGGATGGGACAGGACAGGGTGGGATGGGATAGGGTGGGATGGGATAGGACAGGTGGGATGGGACAGGACAGGTAGGATGGGACAGGACAGGTGGGATGGGATAGGACAGGTGGGATGGGACAGGACAGGTAGGATGGGACAAGTGGGATGGGATAGGACAGGTGGGATGGGATAGGGTGGGATGGGACAGGACAGGTGGGATGGGACAGGACAGGTGGGATGGGACAAGTGGGATGGGATAAGGTTGACAGGACAGGTGGGATGGGATAGGGTGGGACAGGACAGGGATGGGAGAGGGTCCCTCTCTCACACTATCTCTCACCCTCTCTCTTTCTGTCTTTGCCCTCATTTGGGTTGACACGCACATTGCATTGTGCGTAATTTTCACATATATTGCAGTCTCTCTCTCTCTGTCTGTCTCTCTTTCTCTCCGACTCTCTCTCTCTCTCTCTCTGTCTGTCTGTCTGTGTCTTATTTATGTACGCTTATAGTTGACTTCATCACGTTTTTGCGCCTTATACATATTATTATTAGTAGTAGTAGTTCTTTTTTATGTATTTATCTATTATTTATTCACCCTTTTTTTTCTTTTCTTTTTTTTTTCTCAAGGCCTGACTAAGCGCGTTGGGTTACGCTGCTGGTCAGGCATCTGCTAGGCAGATGTGGTGTAGCGTATATGGATTTGTCCGAACGCAGTGACGCCTCCTTGAGCTACTGAAACTGAAACCGTCTGTCTGTGTTAGCTGACCCTAACAGGACATCTGTGTGTGTGTGTGTGTGTGTGTGTGTGTCTGTCTGTCTGTCTCTCTCTCTCTCTCTCTCTCTCTCTCTCTCTCTCTCTCTCTCTCTCACATCATCTCTTCAGAAGGACTAGAATCCTGATCTACATCATTTCTTCAGAAAGACTAGCACCCAGGTCAGCATCTTGTCTCGTCAGAAAGACTAGCACCCAGGTCAGCATCATCTCTTCAGAAAGACTAGCACCCAGGTCAGCATCATCTCTTCAGAAGGACTAGCACCCAGGTCAGCATCATCTCTTCAGAAAGACTAGCACCCAGGTCAGCATCATCTCTTCAGAAGGACTAGCACCCAGGTCAGCATCGTGTCTCCAGAAGGACTAGCACCCAGGTCAGCATCATCTCTTCAGAAAGACTAGCACCCAGGTCAGCATCATCTCTTCAGAAGGACTAGCACCCAGGTCAGCATCGTGTCTCCAGAAGGACTAGCACCCAGGTCAGCATCGTCTCTTCAGAAAGACTAGCTCCCAGGTCAGCATCATCTCTTCAGAACTAACAACCAGGTCAGCATCATCTCTTCAGAAAGACTAGCACCCAGGTCAGCATCATCTCTTCAGAAGGACTAGCACCCAGGTCAGCATCGTGTCTCCTGAAGGACTAGCACCCAGGTCAGCATCATCTCTTCAGAAAGACTAGCACCCAGGTCAGCATCATCTCTTCAGAAGGACTAGCACCCAGGTCAGCATCATCTCTTCAGAAGGACTAGCACCCAGGTCAGCATCATCTCTTCAGAAGGACTAGCTCCCAGGTCAGCATCATCTCTTCAGAAAGACTAGCACCCAGGTCAGCATCGTGTCTCTTCAGAAGGACTAGCACCCAGGTCAGCATCGTCTCTTCAGAAAGACTAGCTCCCAGGTCAGCATCATCTCTTCAGAACTAACAACCAGGTCAGCATCATCTCTTCAGAAAGACTAGCACCCAGGTCAGCATCATCTCTTCAGAAGGACTAGCACCCAGGTCAGCATCGTGTCTCCTGAAGGACTAGCACCCAGGTCAGCATCATCTCTTCAGAAAGACTAGCACCCAGGTCAGCCACATCTCTTCAGAAGGACTAGCACCCAGGTCAGCATCATCTCTTCAGAAAGACTAGCACCCAGGTCAGCATCATCTCTTCAGAAAGACTAGCACCCAGGTCAACATCGCCTTTTCAGAAGGACTAGCACCCAGGTCAGCATCGTCTCTTCAGAAAGACTAGCTCCCAGGTCAGCATCATCTCTTCAGAAAGACTAGCACCCAGGTCAGCATCATCTCTTCAGAAGGACTAGCACCCAGGTCAGCATCGTGTCTCCAGAAGGACTAGCACCCAGGTCAGCATCGTCTTTTCAGAAAGACTAGCACCCAGGTCAGCATCATCTCTTCAGAAGGACTAGCTCCCAAGTCAGCATCATCTCTTCAGAAAGACTAGCACCCAGGTCAACATCGCCTTTTCAGAAAGACTAGCTCCCAGGTCAGCATCATCTCTTCAGAAAGACTAGCTCCCAGGTCAGCATCATCTCTTCAGAAAGACTAGCACCCAGGTCAGCATCGTGTCTCCAGAAGGACTAGCACCCAGGTCAGCATCGTGTCTCCAGAAGGACTAGCACCCAGGTCAGCATCGTCTTTTCAGAAAGACTAGCACCCAGGTCAGCATCGTGTCTCCAGAAGGACTAGCACCCAGGTCAGCATCGTGTCTCCAGAAGGACTAGCACCCAGGTCAGCATCATCTCTTCAGAAAGACTAGCACCCAGGTCAGCATCATCTCTTCAGAAAGACTAGCACCCAGGTCAGCATCGTGTCTCCAGAAGGACTAGCACCCAGGTCAGCATCGTGTCTCCAGAAGGACTAGCACCCAGGTCAGCATCGTCTCTTCAGAAGGACTAGCACCCAGGTCAGCATCGTCTCTTCAGAAAGACTAGCACCCAGGTCAGCATCGTCTCTTCAGAAAGACTAGCACCCAGGTCAGCATCGTGTCTCTTCAGAAAGACTAGCACCCAGGTCAGCATCGTGTCTCCAGAAGTGGGGGAAGGGGAAGGGGTGGGGAAGGGGAGAACGGGACAGAAAGGGGGTCGGGGGTGGGGGGTTGGGGGGGGGGAGTGAGGGATGAAGAACAACACTTTCTGTGAACAGGGCTTGTGTTTTAACCTTCGATGGCAATATTTCGATTAAAAGATGACGATGTGGAGAAGAAAAAAAAATGATGACTCAAAACAATCACACTAGTAGTAGTAGTAGTAGTAGTAGTAGTAGTAGTAGTAGTAGTATGATGATGACGATACTACTACTACTACTACTACTACTACTACTACTACTACTACTAATGATGATATTTATTACTATTATTATTATTATTATTATCATCATCATCATTTATCTTTGTATAGTTTTCATCCTCTTCATCATCGTCGTTATCGTTGATTTGCAAGACACACGATCTGTACAGTTAGGTGTGCTCCAGTATGATTATAACGATAGACAGACAGACAGACAGACATACAGGCAGACAGACAGACAGACAGACAGATAGATAGATAGATAGATAGATAGATAGAACCTCTTTTATTGAGGGGGAAAATAGGAACAGGCACAAATGGCTTGTTTTCATCCTGCCCTCATGAAAAGGGAAAATAATACTCCGTACAAAAGCATAACATCACATGAATAAATTTCAAATTATGTCGCAAAAAGGGGGTGTGGGGTGGGAGAGGGGGGTGGGGGGGGAGATGAACAACATCAGTACATGCACAAATACTTTTTTGATCAGAAAGAGAAGAGGAGAAGAAGAAGAAACAAAACAGAGAGAGAGAGAGAGACCGAGACACAGAGAGAAAGAATGAAAGAGAGAGAGAGAGAGAGTGAGAAACACACAGAAACGGACAGGCAGTCACACAGGGTGTGAGAGTGGAAAGGTTAAAACAGATAGACAGACAGGTAAGTAGGTAGGTAGGTTAGTAGATGGATGAATTGATTGGAAGATGAATAGATACTAAATGAACACACACAAAAATCTGCGGCAAATGATTCATAATAAAAGATAAGTAAGTAAAGTAAAGGAATGAACCAAAAATAAATCATTTCAAATAATTATAAACCAAATTTTTTTTATTAAAAAAATTACCCCCGGAGGGGAACATTTCACAGGGGGTGACACTTTTTGCAGGCAAGACGCGGGGTCGCGTGGACATTATCCCCAAAGCAGATTCTGTTGTTTATCGACTTGATGCTCTGCTAAAAGCTTTCAACTTTTTCTGACTAGAGGGCCAGTCCATCATCGGCTTGGAGGGGAGGGGGGGTGGGGTGGGGGGCAGTTGTTGTTGTTGTAGAGGCTTGAACATGAAGGGGTCGAGTCCATTGCTTTGATAAAAGGGGGGGATAGGTTGCATAGGCCCCCTTTGCTTTCAAGTTCAGGGGAATTTTTTTTTTTTTTTTTTCCTTTTCTTTTCTTTTTCTTTTTTTTCACAGTTACATTCGTCTTCTCTTTCGCGCGCAAAATATACACACACATGAACGCACGTACATGCATGCTAGCACACACACACACACACACACACACACACACACACACACACACACACACACACAAACGCAGACACGCACGCACATACACACACACACACACACACACACACACACACACACACACACACACAAACGCGGACTCGCACGCACATACACACACGAACACGAACACACACAATCTGATCGGTGACTAAAAGACAATGTAAAAGAAAAAAAAAGCATTACCAATGGAGGTAGGGAGGGGGGGGCAGAGTAGGGAAGTGTGTAAGGCTGTCAGTTTAATCTTTTAATGGGTTTCGGTTGAGTGTAGTGGGGGCTGGAGGGGAGGGGAAGGGGGGAGGGGGCGTGAGTGGGGGGGGAGGCGATGAAATATATTACTCTTCCTCAATGATAATCATTGATTCCAAGGAAATATGATAACATTGTTGTTCGACAATAACAACTACGATACCAAAATTTTTACAGCCTTTTCCGTGAGTTATGGCCGGGGGACGGGGGTGGGGGTGGGGTGGAGGGGCGGCATTGGGGGGGTGGGAAGGGAGGGGGGGGGGAGGGGACGGATGGTGAAATATGATATTGCTGTTGTTGTTCGCGGGCGGTGATTATGACAGCGGTTTTGCTGTTCCTGCTGTAGTAAGTGAGGCGGGTTGCTGCTGATATTGGAGAGAATGACTACCTGACCGACTTGAATGACTTGACTTGCCAGTCACACACACACACACACACACACACACACACACCAACAAAAAACAAAAACAAAAAACAAAAAAAAAACGCCGTGTGCGTTTGTTCCCGGGATGAGTTATTGTGCTGTGGCAGATTCTTGGTTGATAAGCTGTGATGGTGGTGACGGTGATGCTGGTGGTGGTGGTGGTAGTGGTGATGATGGCAGTGAGGTTGTTTTTGTTGTTCGTTGTGTTGGTATTATAATTATTATTTATTTATTTATTTATCTATTTATGTATTTATTTACTTTTTTATGTACGCTTATCTATTATTTATTCACTTTTTTTTTTCCAAGGCCTGACTAAGCGCGTTGGGCTCCGCCGCTGGTCAGGCATCTGCTTGGCAGATGTGGTGTAGCGTATATGGATTTGTCCGAACGCAGTGACGCCTCCTTGAACTACTGAAACTGAAACTGTGTTGGTAGTGGTGGTGGTGATGATGGTGGTGGTGGTAGCTTTTCTACCCCCCTTTTTTTTTTACCCCCTCCTGTTTCCATCTCATTGTTCTCTTCCACCATCTCGTCCACCTTCTTCACACCCTTCTTCTTCTTCTTCTTCCTAATAATAATAATAGTTTATTTATATTGCGCCTTTCTTTAAAATACAGTAATGCTCAAGGTACATTACATGAATAAAATATAACAAAAATATAAAAACTCTGCACAAAAATCACAACCACATGTAAAAAAAAATCTCCAAAAACCTCCAAAAAACCATTCCGTGTGAATAAAGCGGCCAACTGGACCAAATATCTTCTACGTAATTAAAAAACCAAGCATTAAAGCAGCACAGACGAAATGCACTCCCCCCCCCCCTACACACACGCACGCACGCACGCATACAGACACACACACACGCACGCGCGCACGCACAGACACACACATCATTACGATATATGTATGCATGTATATACACACATGTCCGAATCACACACACACACACACACACACGTGTGCGCTCAAGTAAGATTCATACTGTAACAGCATGCATGAATTTAAAAGTTTTAAGAGAAAATAAAGGATCAAGAGCACATAATACATGTTCATTATCATTGATAAAAATAAAAAAAACAATTTCAAATTCACTGTAAAACACCTGGATGGAAACTGAACACAGTGGGCAATAACAACTACTCAATACCATGTGCCACCAGGTTTTGGTAATTATAAATTGGGTGTAGATCTGAATAAGAAAATATGGGAGATTCCCCGTCTATGTTCAAAAGAAACACGTTTAAGAGTATTGCAGTGGGAAATTTTGCATAATATTTATCCTACTAATATCCTGTTGTGTAGAATGAGCAAGAAAGACAACCAAAGGTGTTCCTACTGCCCAGAAGAAACTGATTATATTGAGCATTTCTTTTTTTTTTTCAATGTCCGCCTGTCAAAGCATTTTGGGAATAATTATATTAGTCAATACATATTAACTGAATATAATGTAAAAGTAATTTTGTCTGAAACTGATGTTTGTTTGTTTGTTTGTTTGTTTTTTTGGGGGGATACCAGTGTGGAATTCTCTCCCTTTCACTATTCGTCATACAGAAACTGCCCCTGCCTTTAAAAAAAAAAAAAAGCTCTAAAAACCTATATGTTCCAGCATAATAACTGAATCCCCTCCCTTTTTACCCACTGTTGTTTTTTTTTCTTTTCTTTTTTTTTTCTTGTTTTTTTTTTATTTTAGTGGGGCCTCCAACCTCCTTTTTTCCCCACTTTTTTCTTTTCTTTTTTTTTCCTCCTCCTTCTTCTTCTTCTTCTTCTCATCTTCTTCTTCTTACTTTTCCTCCTCCTCCTCCTCCTCCTCCCCCTCCTCCTTCTTCTTCTTCTTCTTCTTCTTCTTACTTTTCCTCCTCCTCCTCCTCCTCCCCCTCCTCCCCCTCCTCCTTCTTCTTCTTCTTCTTCTTCTTCTTACTTTTCCTCCTCCTCCTCCTCCCCCTCCTCCTCCTCCTCCTTCTTCTTCTTCTTCTTCTTACTTTTCCTCCTCCTCCTCCTCCTCCTCCTCCTCCTCCCCCTCCTCCTCCTTCTTCTTCTTCTTCTTACTTTTCCTCCTCCTCCTCCTCCTCCTCCTCCTCCTCTCTTCGTCTTCTTCTCCATCTTGTTGTTGCTATTATCATGTTATTTCTTCTTCTTTTTTTTTTCTTTTTTCTGTTTTTTTTTGTTACATCATTCTTATCTCCGTTTACTCATCTCTTTATCAAAGTGGAATATCACACCACCACCCACCATACAGGGATGGCCGCCGCGACGGAGACTTCGACGACGATGATGATAAAGACGATGATGATAAAGATAGGAGAGCAGATGCCATAACCCTGCAAATGTCGATGATGAGAAAGATGATGATGATGGCAACTGTAGTTTTAAGGGAGAGACTCTCTCTCTCTCTCTCTCTCTCTCTCTCTCTCTCTCTCTCTCTCTCTCAAACACACCGAAGGAGGTCCACTGTACAACGAAACAGAATTAAACGATGGAGTATTGATTTTGGAAGAATGTTTGCTGCAGGTTGTGCAAGATAAGGATGTGTATGTTATTGTTTGTGGTGATTTGAATGCACGTACAGGTTGTGAGCAGACCAAAAGTGAAGATATGGGTATCAATGTTTTTGATCTGGATTGGGAAAATGTGAAGGGAGATTCACGTTGTTCAAAGGATGTTACTATAAATAATTTTGGGAAATCCCTGTTGGACTTTTGCTTTTTGTTTGAACTTGTAATTTTGAATGGTTATTGTAATGGGGATCGAGATGGCGATTTTACTTTTGTTTCTCCCCAAGGATGTAGTGTCATTGATTATTTTCTTGTTTCTGACTGCTTATTAGATAGTTGTAATTTATGTATTGGTGATAGTTTATTTTCATGGCATCTGCCAGTCGAATTGTCCTACATAAATAGATTAAGTACTGAAAAAGAATCTGACTCAATTCAAAAAGGAGAAGAAAGGATAGTGTGGTCTGAGGAAAATGTGCATGTATATAAGGATGAGTTGGACAGTTGTCAGTTTAAGGAGTGTTTACAGAATGCTTATAACATGTTAAATGTTGATGTTAATGCCTGTGTCAAATTGTTTTCATGTGCATTGTATGGAGCAGCTGCATGTATGATTCGAACAGTTGGTAGAGGACAGAAGAAATGTAATGATTGGTTTGATGATGAGTGTAAGAGGAAGAAAAGACTGGTCAGAGGCCTTCTTAAAAGTTTCCAGAGATGTAAAACTGAAGAGAATAAAAGAGTACGTAAAGAAACATTTGTAAAGGAAAGGAAGGAATATGTTTATTTGAAGAGAAGAAAGAAACGTGAATTTGAGGAGCTAAGGTTACAGAAATTAAAATCATCAATCAAAGATTCAAATCTGTTTTGGGCAACAGTAAGATCTGTAAATAGAAAGGCATTTGTTTATAATAATATTAGTGCTCAGCAATGGTATGACCATTTTTCTAGTGTATTTGTAGGTAATGCTAATACTGAAACAGAAGATGAGGTAGTAGAGGAGGTTGGTGATTTTGAAGAACCTTGTTTTAATGACCCAATTAGCAGGCAAGAAGTAATTGATAGCATAAACAATTTAAAACCAGGTAAAAGTGCAGGCCCAGATAAAATATTGAGTGAAATGTTAAAGCAGGCAAATACAGATATTGTTGATTTTCTGGTGCTTTTATTTAACAGATGTTTCAATGATGGAATCTTTCCAACAGATTGGGCAAAATCGATTATCATACCTATTCACAAAAAGGGAGACCCAAATATTCCAGATAATTACCGTGGAGTTGCACTTACAAGTATCATTAGTAAAGTTTACACTTACATTTTAAATAGAAGATTAACTAAATGGGCTGAACGAGAAGAAAAGATTATTGAAGAGCAAGCTGGATTTCGATCAGGTTACAGCACCATTGACCACATTTTCACATTGTATGCAATTGTACAAACACATTTATTAAAAAATAGAAAATTGTATGTTGCTTTTGTAGATTTTCAGAAGGCCTTCGACTCTGTGAATCGAAATAGTTTATGGAATGTGTTACGTAAAACTGGTGTTGATGGTAAGCTTTATATGGCACTGCGTGGTGTATATGATGCAGTTTTAGCGTGTGTACGTGAGAAGGGTGTATATTCAGATGTATTTGATTGCCCACGTGGCGTAAAACAAGGATGTCTGTTGAGCCCTATGATGTTTTCGTTCTTTATTAATGAACTGGCAGGAGAGATAACGAAAAAAGGAAGACATGGGATTCAAATGATCCCTGGGGCTGTTGAACTGTTTCTCATGTTATTTGCAGATGATGTAATTCTTTTGTCTGACACGGCCATAGGACTTCAAAATCAGCTGAACATATTAAAGCAAGAAGCAGATAGATTATTTTTAAAAGTTAATCTTGAGAAAACAAATGTAGTTGTGTTTAGAAAAGGTGGTTACTTATCTAGATATGAAAAATGGCACTATGGAACTGATGAAGTGAAGGTAACTAATGCTTATAAGTATCTTGGTATGATTTTTACAACTAAGCTGAGTTTGACAAGGACAGTAGCAGAAATTTGTAGAAAGGGGAAGAAGGGGGTTATAGAAATCTTAAGGTGTTTACGTAAGTTAGGCTCGATAGATTCATATATATTTTGGAAACTTTTTGATACTCAAATAGAACCAATGATAACATACAGTGCCGAAATTTGGGGACTTTCTGATAACAAAGATTTAGAAAAAGTACATACATTAGCTATTAAACGTTTTTTAAATGTTCCATTACATGCTTCAAATACTGTATTATATGGAGAAAGTGGTAGATACCCATTATACATTAAATCATGTGTGAAATGTATAAAATATTGGTTAAAATTAATAAGGCTACCCACATCGAGATTATGTAAGCAGGCGTATGAAATGTTAGTAAATGAACATGAGAGAGGGAAGGAAAACTGGGTATATTTTGTAAAGAAGACATTAACTGTAAATGGATTTGGGATTGTGTGGATGTGTCAGGGAGTTGGATGTGTAGAAGGATTTGTTTCAGAATTCAAAGATAGGCTAATTGCTTCATATAAACAGAATTGGCACTGTAAAATGGAAAGCACTGAGAAATATAGATGGTTTTATAGTTTTAAAAGTATATTTCAAACAGAAAAATATATCACAGTCGTGACAAACAAGTGGCACCGATCAAGTCTCGCCAGATTTAGAACGAGAACGATTGGTTTGAATGCTTATGAAAAGTGGTTTCAGACTGAGCCCTCGTTACTCTCCCCTTGTCCGATGTGCGGTCATTCAAGGGAGGATGAGTTACATTTTTTGTTTAGTTGTAAAGCTTATGACGATATTCGAGAAAAATGTGTTGTATTTAAAACAAATTCAGCAAAGTATGAAGATATTTTTGGAGTGCTTAATTTAAATCAGGAAACTTCACTACAGTCACTTGCAAAATATATTGCAGAAGCGAATAACATGCGACGAAAAAAACCTCAACAATAATAAAATAGTATCAGGTGTTGCTCATTGTGAAAAGTGAAATCTGTGTTGTCACTCTCATATGGAAAATATTTATGTTATACATTTATATATGTTTTTGTTTTTATTTCTCACTACATGCCATTACTTTGAATGGATGGTCGAACTGCACTTTGTTGCACAGATTGATTGATTTCGTTTTGGTTTTGGTTTTCATCAATATTATTACTATTGATGCATGTTGTTATTTGTATTATGAACCCCCATGTCATTAGGGCTGTAAAGCTATTGACATTAAAGTGTTCAGTGTTCAGTGTTCTCTCTCTCTCTCTCTCTCTCTCTCTCTCTCTCTCTCTCTCTCTCTCTCTCTCTCTCCTTCAGTCTTCTGGAACTACCACACGGAGTATATATTCTGTCTGTCTGTTTGTTAGTATTTATTCTGTCTGTCTGCCTACCTGTCTGTCTGCCTATCTCTCTTTCTTTCTCTCTCTCTCCCTCCCTCTCTCACTCTCATCCCTCCCTCTCTCTCACTCCCCCTCTCTCTCCTTCTCTCTCTCTCTCTCCCCTTCTCCCTCTCTCCATCTTTCACACACATATACTCCCTTTCTCTCTCTGTCTCTCTCTCTCTTCGCTCCTCTCTCTCCATCTCTCCCCCTCTCTTTCACACACACACACACACACACACACACTGTCTCTCTCTCTTTCTCTCCCCTCTCTCTCTCTCTCTGTCTTTCACACACACATACACACTCCCTCTTTCTCTCTCTCTCGCTCACCTTCTGTCGCGCTCTCTCCGTCTCTCTCTCTCTCTCTCTCTCTCTCTCTCTCTCTCTCTCTCTCTCTGTGTCTTTCACACACAAACACACTCTCTCTGTCTCTCTCACTCTCTGCCGCTCTCACCATCTCTCTCTCTCTCTCTCTCTCTCTCTCTCTCTTCTCTCTCTCTCTCTGTGTCTTTCACACACACATACACACTCCCTCTTTCTCTCTCTCTCTCTCACCCTCTGTCGCGCTCTCTCCGTCTCTCTCTCTCTCTCTCTCTCTCTCTCTCTCTGTGTCTTTCACACACAAACACACTCTCTCTGTCTCTCTCACTCTCTGCCGCTCTCACCATCTCTCTCTCTCTCTCTCTCTCTCTCTCCTCTCTCTTCACTGACCGAACTGAGATGGCTAGCAGGAAGGTTGACCAAGAGGGGGGGGGGGGGGGTGAGAGGGAGGGAAGGAAGGAAGGAGCGGAGCACAGAGACAGAGACAGACAGAGACAGAGAGAGAATATCAAGTGGGGGGGGGGGGGGGGATGGGGGTGTGAGGAAGGGAGGGAGAGAGCAGCGGGACACACACACACACACACAGAAAAGATCAAGTGGAGGGGGATGTGAGGGAGGGGGGAAGGGAGCATGACACAGAGAGAGAGAGGCAGACAGACAGACAGAGAATAATCAAGTGGGGGAGACGGTAGGGGGGGGGCGGGGTGTAGCAGGGAGGGGGGTATGGTGTATCAAACTACTCACTACGGTTAAAAGCGGCTCCAGAGACTGGCCGGTAATATTATACCCCCATTACCCTAATAGGAGGTGTGGGGAGGGGGGTAGGGGGGGGTGGTGGGAGGGGAGGGCGGAGAGAGGGGTATGCTGGGGGTAGGAGCGGTGGTAGGGAGGGGCGGGGGGGAAGGGGGGTGGCGGGGGGGGGGGGGGGGGGGGGGGGGGGGGGCAAGACGAAACCGCAAGTCTTCGGGAGACAAGAGACAAGTCAACACTCAGGCCCTATCTGCTCACTTTTCTCTTTTCTCTTCTCTTCTCAATCCCAGCTGCGGCTGTTATGTGTTTTGTGGTGATTGTTTTTGGTTTTTGGTTTTTTTGGTGTGTGTTTTTTTTAGTGTGTGTGTTTTTTTGTTTGTTTGTTTTTTGTTGTTGTTTTTTGCTGCGCTGAATTGTGTGGTGTTGTGTGTGGTTGTGTATGTGTGTGTTATTGTGCATGCGTGTCTGTGTGTGTGCACGCATGCTTCTTTCAATGTATGTGTGTGTGCGTGCATGTGTGTGTGTGTGTGCGTGCATTCGTGCGTGAGTGAGTGTGTGTGTGTGTGTGTGTGTGTGTGTGTGTGTTCCTCGTTTTCTTACATAAGATGCGATACCTTTTTTTTTTCTTTTTTTTTTTTTTAACAGGTTTAAAGATCCCATGGTATACGACGACAGCCACCAGATCAGTGATTTATATTCACTGTATATAGGGCTCAGCATTGGAAAAGGAGCGGGTGGGGAGTGGCGGGGGGGAGAAGGGGGAGGTGTCCCCCCCCCCCCCCCACACCTCCCTAATCCTTCCTCCGCCCTGGGTTGTTTTTTTTTTTGTTTGTTTGGGGGGTTTTTGGGGTTTTTTTAGCCTTCCCACCCCGTTGTCAGGTACCCGTTCCACAAACCTGGGTGCAGCAGAGCAAGGGGAATCAGAGTGGCACTCTTTTCCCAGGGGGCAAGGCAAGAGAGGAACACAAAATGCCGAACCTGGGGAGGGGAGGGGAGGGGGGGATTCGAACCCTGATCACTGGTGAACACTGGATCAGAAGTCCAAAGCTTAAACGCAAACGGACGCTGATTGCGATGACGTGACGCTTCCCCGCTGATTCAAGGCAACGGTTATAACCATCCCTGTTTGTGTGTTG
This sequence comes from Babylonia areolata, assembly GCF_041734735.1. Classification (NCBI taxonomy): domain Eukaryota; kingdom Metazoa; phylum Mollusca; class Gastropoda; order Neogastropoda; family Buccinidae; genus Babylonia; species Babylonia areolata. The sequence goes on along the minus strand of NC_134906.1, from coordinate 10,179,532 downwards.
GTTTGTGTGTACGTGGTTAAGGGACCTATCTAGCAATACTCACGTGGTTAAGGGACCTATCTAGCAATACTCACGTGGGAAAGGGACCTATCTAACAATACTCACTTTAATAAGGGACCTATCTAACAATACTCACTTTGGAAAGAGACCCATCTAACAGTATGTACGTGGTAAAGGGACCTATCTAACAGTATGTATGTGGGGAAAGGGACCTATCGAACAATACTTACGTGGGAAAGGGACCTATTTACCAATACTCATGTGGGAAATGGACCCATCTAACAGTATGTGTGTGGGGAAAAGGACCTGTCTAACAGTATGTATGTGGGGAAAGGTGCCTATCTAACAGTATGCATGTGGGGAAAGGGACCTATCTAACAGTATGTATGTGGGGAAAGGTACCTATCTAACAGTATGTATGTGGGGAAAAGCACCTATCTAACAGTATGTATGTGGGGAAAGGGACCTATCTAACAGTATGTATGTAGGGAAAAGGGACATATCTAACAGTATGTATGTGGGGAAAAGGGACATATCTAACAGTATGTATGTGGGGAAAAGGACCTGTATAACAGTATGTATGTGGGGAAAGGTGCCTATCTAACAGTATGTATGTGGGGAAAGGTGCCTATCTAACAGTATGTATGTAGGGAAAGGGACCTATCTAACAGTATGTATGTAGGGAAAAGGACATATCTAACAGTATGTATGTGGGGAAAGGGACCTATCTAACAGTATGTATGTGGGGAAAAGCACCTATCTAACAGTATGTATGTGGGGAAAAGCACCTATCTATCAAGCATGTATGTAGGGAAAGGTGCCTGTCTAACAATACTCACGTGGGAAAGGGACCTGTCTAACAATACTCACGTGGGAAAGGGACCTATCTAACAATACTCACGTGGGAAAGGGACCTATCTAACAATATGTTCGTGGGAAAGGGACCTATATAACAATATTCACGTGGGAAAGGGGCCTATGTAACAGTATGTTCGTGGGATAGGGAGTTATCTAAACAGTATGTATGTGGGGAAAGAGACTAGATACACGTTGTTGTTGTTGTCTGGGGGGGTTAATACCCGTAAGAGTCAGTATATGCCGTTAACGACACAACAGATGACAAATCCACTTTATCATATGCTGTGCAAAAACCGTGTTGTTGTTTTTGCTCTTGTTGTTGTTGTGGTGGGTTGTTGGGGGTTTTTTTTGTGGGTTTATTTTCTGTTGCTGTTTTGTTTTAAAGATTGCCTGGGCCTGAGTACGGACTGGATGGACTCCTGAAAAGCAGACAGTAAGAGATGCACTTTGACTGAAAGGGGGGGAACGGGACGTGGGTGGGGATGGGGGGGGGGTAAGGGTTGGTGGGGGGGGGGGTGGGGGGGGTGTAGGGGGGGGGGGGGGGGGGGGGGCAAGAGGTGTGCGGAGGACAAATGGGTCCTGCGCCGCTGCGTTCCACGACCACACGAGTTGTCGCGCTTCCTTTCCAGCAAGAGTGATGGCCCTTTGTTTTGTTGGCTTTCTTTTCTTTCTTCCTCTTGGGTTTGTTTTTTTTTTTTTTTGGGGGGGGGGGGGGGGTGGCGGAGGGGGAGGGATCTGTCTTTCCCCCTCCCCCCCCCCTCCTTCCTTCTCCCTTCTTGTTGTCAAGACACCGTTGTGACAGATTCATGCGTGACGTAAACAAATGGATAATAAGTAAATGAACAAATAAATAGATAAATAAATAAATAAATGAATAAATTTGAATGAATGAATGAACGGATTTAAATGGATGAATGAATGAATGAATGAAATTAGAAATATAATCTAGATATAATGAATCGATAAAAAAATTTTAAAAGATTTTAAAGTTTCTCAGATTTTTACAGAACCGTTAAAAGAAACAGACAAAACGAAAAAAAAACTGAACATGCAAAAGTTATGTACACAGATTCCTTTTTTCTAATATCACTCATACTAAAACCAAGGTGTAAAGTGATGAAAAATGGGGGGGGGGTGGGGGGGGGCGCGTGTACACACACATACACACACACACACACACACACACACACACACACACACACACACTGTATGAAGACACTTTCATTAAACAACCCCAAGGCTTTTACTAAATAATTTATCTGTCTCCCAGTCAAGACCAGTTTGAAGTTTAATTCATCGATTCCGTTTGAATGCCCTTCGAACTAAATTTCTCAAAAATATACAGTGTCTGTGCGGAAAAGAAGTCAATGTCCACCACATACTTGTCCAGTGTTCAAAAACAAGATAACTGTTCTTTAAAAAAAAAAAAAACCTCGCCGACGGGCAGCAATAGCCGAGTGGTTAAAGCGTTGGACTGTCAATCTGAGGGTCCCGGGTTCGAATCACGGTGACGGCGCCTGGTGGGTAAAGGGTGGAGATTTTTACGATCTCCCAGGTCAACATATGTGCAGACCTGCTAGTGCCTGAACCCCCTTCGTGTGTATATTGCAAGCAGAAGATCAAATACGCACGTTAAAGATCCTGTAATCCATGTCAACGTTCGGTGGATTATGGAAACAAGAACATACCCAGCATGCACACCTCCGAAAACGGAGTATGGCTGCCTACATGGCGGGGTAAAAACGGTCATACACGTAAAAGCCCACTCGCGTGCATACGAGTGAACGCAGAAGAAGAAAAAGAAGAAAAAAAAACTCGCCGACCAAACATATATTTGTCCATAGGAGATGTTATGATTAATTATTCATTACTTCCAAAAATTTCTGAATGTTGGATTCAAAGTCCAGTTGGTATCTGCCTTTGACTGATCACGTTATCTGTTATGATAAGCATGCTTTTCACTGTTATGTGGATGATTAACTCACTGTTTATAAT
>NC_134906.1:10154179-10171679 GCF_041734735.1 Babylonia areolata | reverse complement strand
GCCAAGTGCGTGCTGCACACGGGACCTCGGTTTATCGTCTCATCCGAAAGACTAGACGCTCAGTTTGATTTTCCAGTCAAACTTAGGAGAAAGGGCGAGAGCGGGATTCGAACCCACACCCTCACGGACTCTCTGTATTGGCAGCTGAGCGTCTTAACCATTCTGCCACCTTCCTCACAAGATAACAAAAGGTTATAGAAATACATACATGGCATTCAAATACACTCAACTGCACAGTAAGTATTTACAAGTACATAATCATGATACCTGCATTCATGACAATGTATATGAATATAGTAATGAGAGAGAGAGAGAGAGAGTGAATGAGAGAGAGAGAGAGAAAGAGAGTGAATGAGAGAGAGAGAGAGAGAGTGAATGAGAGAGAGAGAGAGAGAGAGAGAAGGAAGGAACGAATGTTATTTCTGAGGGCATTAAAGTAAGCAAAACCGAGAGAGACAGAGAGAGAGAAGAAAGGAAGGAAGGAAGGAAGAAATTTTATTTCCGAGGGCATTAGAGTAAGCAAAACACAGAGAGAGAGAGAGATACAGAGAGAGAGGGGGAGAGAGAGACAGACAGAGAGAGAGAAGGAAGGAAGGAAGGAAGGAATTTTATTTCCGAGGGCATTAGAGTAAGCAAAACAGAGAGAGAGAGAGAGATACAGAGAGAGAGGGGGAGAGAGAGACAGACAGAGAGAGAGAAGGAAGGAATGGATTTTATTTCTGAGGGCATTAGAGTAAGCAAAACACAAAGAGAGAGATATATATACAGAGAGAGAGAGGGGGGAGAGAGAGACAGACAGAGAGAGAGAAGGAAGGAAGGAAGGAAGGAAGAAATTTTATTTCTGAGGGCATTAGAGTAAGCAAAACACAGAGAGAGAGATACAGAGAGAGAGGGGGAGAGAGAGACAGACAGAGAGAGAGAAGGAAGGAAGGAAGGAATGGATTTTATTTCTGAGGGCATTAGAGTAAGCAAAACAGAGAGAGTGGGAGAGAGAGATATATATACAGAGACACAGAGAGGGAGAGAGACGGGGGAGAGGGAGCGAGAGGATGACAGAAATAGAGAGAGAGAGAGAGAGAGAGCAAGGTGGCTAGGGGGTTGGGGTGGTGGTGGTGGTGGTGGGTGTGCAGGAGAGTGCTCACAACGTAACTCTTCTCTCTCATTCACTGAAGTCAATGATGGGTTTGGCGTGGAATTCTGTCTGAGCTTGATCCCGTTTCCGTCTGATCCTGTTCCTGTGTTGCAACTCGCTGTCCCCCCCACCCCCACCCCCCACCCCCTCCTCTCTCTCTCTCTCTCTCTCTCTCTCTCTCTCTACATTATACATGTATTAAGTATTCAGTATAACTACATTTATATGCGTACATGTTTGTGTGTCTCTTAGAACAACGGCAGATGTGTAAGTCGGCCAAAGTGCTAATATCTTCACCGTTGGAAAATAAAGATTCATTCATTCATTCATTCTCTCTCTCTCTCTCTCTCTCTCTCTCTCTCTCTGCAGAAATACTGAGGGCGGTTATGTAGATCTGCAAAAGGAGATAAAGTTCATTTCGTATTATGTTGTCCTGTATTAGATGACTTGAGACAAATATATATTCCGTTGAGATATTATAGCAGACCAAGTAAGTTTCGGTTAGTATTACTTCTGTCTTCTACAAATGATAACTTTTTTTTTCGAATCTTGCCATATTTATCTATAAGTCATTAAAACGACGGAGTTTCATGATTGGTTAAAGAGAAGAGAGCTTTGAGCATACACGTTGTAAGATTATATTCTTATGCAAATCTATTCTTACAAAATATGTAATCACCCCTTCAAATGGGGCCATGGCCTTATTGAATAAACTGTCGTTTCGTTTCGTTTTACTGAGGCGGGATTTTTCTTCTTCTTCTTCTTCTTCTTCTTCTTCTTCTTCTTCTTCTTCTTCTTCTTCTTCTTCTCCTTCCTTTTTTCTGTTCAGTTCTGTCTTCTGTTTACTTTGGTTGTAATGTATGAATCTAGGGATTGGTCGTCTTCTACTCAGTCAGTATTCCATCCACATTCACTTTGATAGCGTGTGCATGTTGTTGTTGTTGTTGTTTGTGTGTGTGTGTGTGTGTGTGTGTGTGTGTGTAAGATTGCACACACCTTTATCGTGTGTAAATTCACATAGATATTTCCTTTTGGGGCTTAAGTATTCACATCACATTAAATCTTTTTTTTTTAAGAACATAACTATTTGTGAAAATGACTCAGTTTGTGTAAGGTGTATGTGTATATCGGTGTGTGCGCGCGTGTCCGTGCGCGCGCGCACGCGTGTGTGTGTGTGTGCGTGCGTGCGTGCGTGTGGGTAGGTGTGTATGTGTGGAGCGAGGGGGAATGGCTGAGGAGACGGGGTTATAGGAATTGTAATGGGGGAACAGTACTTGACCAAACCACACCCTGTTTCTCTCGCGAGAAGACTTCATAATAATAATAATAACAATAATGGTATTTATATAGCGCTGAATCTTGTGCAGAGACAAATCAAAGCGCTTTCGCACCAGTCATTCACACGCATGCACAACTCTAAAACTGGAGAAACTGAAGACAAGGAAGAGGCAGGGAAGGGAGGCTATTTTGGGAAGAATGAGGTGGGTTTTAAGGCCAGACTTGGAAGAGCTGAGTGTGGAGACTTGAAGAAGCGAAAGAGGAAGTTCATTCCAGTAGCAAAGGTCCAGAGACAGAGAAAGAACGGCGGCCAACAGTCGAGAGCTTGAATCTGGGTATGCGTAAACAGAGTGGATCCGAAGCTGATCATAGTGAGCGAGATGGAGTGTAGAGGTGAAGGCAGCCACAGAGATAGGAAGGGGCTGATTTGTGAATACATTTATAACATAGAGCGCTGATCTTGTACTTTATTCTGTGTGAGACAGGGAGCCAGTGGAGATGTTGCAAAAGAGGAGTGATGTGCTCAGATCTTTTCTTTCTGAGGACTTCATCTGAACTGGGCTGAGGGGCAGTATAAACGCAGAGCTATCAAAAGCTCTTTGCCACCTCTCCTTTGTTGTCCATTACTCTGACAGCCCCTCCACCCCCCCCCCCCCCCCACACACACACACACACACACACACTCTTCCCCCCACCCCCCCCACCCCCCACCCACCCACCCCCCTCCCCGTCTAAAAAAGGTGAAGGGGGGGCGTTGTTGTTGGTGGGGGTTTTTTTTTTGGGGGGGGGGGTTTAGTCACATAGGGAACAGGGAGGGACAACAAGGGGGGTGAAGAAAATAACTGATACACGGATATGACAAGAAAAGGCAAAGAGTGTGGGGATGAGCGGGGGTGGGGGTGGGTGGTGGGGGGAGGGAGGCAGAGAGTTTGGGGGGGGGGAGAGAGAGAGAGAGGGAGGGAGGAGAGACAGAGATGTGGAAGAGTAGAGGCAAAGAATTTCAGGAGACTGGGAGAGAGGGGGGGGGGAGGGATGGGAAGGCACTCGGTTTTGGGTGGAGAGATGTGGAGAAGGGAAAGACAAAATGGGGAGAGAGAGAGAGGGGGGAGAGACAGACAGACAGACAGAGAGGGAGACAGAGAGAGAGAGAGATGTGGAAGAGTGAGAGGCAAGGAGTCTGAGGAGAGAGGCTGGGAGACAGGGAGGCGGGTGGATGGGAGGTCACTCAGTTTTGGGTAGAGAGATGTGGAGAAGGTGAAAGACAAAGTGAAGACAGAGAGAGAGAGAGAGATGTGGGAGGGTGGAGGCAAAGACTTAGGGGAGAGAGAGAGAGAGAGAGATGGGAAGACAGAGAGTTTGGAGGGGAGAGAGATTGGGAGAGGAGAGAAGGCAGAGAGTTTTGAGGAGAGAGATGGGGAGAGGGGGCAAAGTAGAGGATTTGGGTGGACAGACAGTTTGTTTTGTTTTGTTTGTTTTGTTTTTTTTTTGGGGGGAGAGATTGGCAGAAGGTGACAAAGCAGAGACTGGGAGAGAGACTGGGAGAGATGTTGAAAGATGGGGTAAGGCAGAGAGTTTGGAGGGAGATAGATGGGGAGAGGGATGAGTAGAATCAGTCAGGGAGAGAGAGAGATGGGGAGAGGGATGAGTCAAACAGTTTGGGGAGATAGATTGGGAGAAGGATGAGTAGAATAGTTGTGGGGAGAGAGATGGGGAGAGGGATGGGTAAAACAGTTGGGGGGAGAGAGAGAGAGATGGGGAGAGGGATGAGTAAAACAGTTGGGGGGGAGACAGAGAGATGGGGAGAGGGATGAGTAAAACAGTTGGGGGGAGAGAGATGGGGAGAGGGATGAGTAAAACAGTTGGGGGGAGAGAGAGAGAGATGGGGAGAGGGATGAGTAAAACAGTTGGGGGGTGGGGGGAGAGAGAGAGATGGGGAGAGGGATGAGTAAAACAGTTGGGGTGAGAGAGAGATGGGGAGAGGGATGAGTAAAACAGTCAGGGGGGAGAGAGATGGGGAGAGGGATGAGTAAAACAGTTTAGGGGAGAGAGATGGGGAGAGGGATGAGTAAAACAGTTGGGGGGGGAAGAGATGGGGAGAGGGATGAGTAAAACAGTTTAGGGGAGAGAGATGGGGAGAGGGATGAGTAAAACAGTTGGGGGAGAGAGAGATGGGGAGAGGGATGAGTAAAACAGTTTGGGGGAGAGAGATGGGGAGAGGGATGAGTTTAAAAAAAAAAAAAAACAATTTGGGGGAGAGATACGGGGAGAGGGATGAGTAAAACAGTTGTGGGGAGAGAGATGTGGAGAGAGATGACTAAAACAGTTAGGGGGAGAGAGATGGCGAGAGGGTGGAGGCAAATACTTTGGGTAAAGAGATGTGGAGAAATGGGAATGCAGAGAGTTTGGGTGAGCGAGATTGGGAGGGGGGAGGGGCAAAGCAGAGAGTTTGGGGGAGAGAGATTGGGAGGGGGGGAGGGGCAATGCAGAGAGCTTGGGGGGAGAGAGATTGTGGGAGGGGAAGGCAGAGAGTTATAGAGAGAAGAGAGATTGGAGAGATGGGGAAGCCAGAGAATTTGTGGCGAGATAATAGGAGGGGTGGGGAGTAGATAGCTGTTCTTTTTTAGAGAGGGGGGAGAGAGAGAGAGATTGGGAGAGGAGAGAAACCAGAGTTTCGGAGAGAGATGGGGAGAGCAGGAAGGCAGATTGTGTGCGGGAAGAGAGATGGAGAGGAAACAGTAAAAAAAAAAAAAAATTTTAATTATAAAAAAAAAGTCTTGGGAGAGAGATGGGGAGAGCAGGAAGGCAGATTGTGTGCGGGAAGAGAGATGGAGAGGAAACAGTAAAAACAGTCTGGGAGAGAGATGGGGAGAGAAGGAAGGCAGACTGTATGCGGGAAGAGAGATGGAGAGGAAACAGTAAAAACAGTCTTGGGAGAGAGATGGGGAGAGAAGGAAGGCAGACTGTATGCGGGAAGAGAGATGGAGAGGAAACAGTAAATAAAATTAAAAAAGTCTTGGGAGAGAGATGGGGAGAGGAGGAAGGCAGATTGTGTGCGGGAAGAGAGATGGAGAGGAAACAGTAAAAACAGTCTGGGAGAGAGATGGGGAGAGAAGGAAGGCAGACTGTATGCGGGAAGAGAGATGGAGAGGAAACAGTAAAAACAGTCTGGGAGAGAACACTGAACACACTGAACACTGAACTGTTTTAATGAAAAGGCCATTGGCCCATGTCAATAGGGGTGGTTACAGGTAAATGCATAGGCGCAACACAAACATAACACTATAAGCAACGAACTTTCAAAGCTTTGTCTAGGAATATAGCCAAGCGCATAACCAATGATTTGTTTTCACTTGCAAAAAGCAATGTCATATTAAACAAGGACGGAGTATTATAATATTTAGAGGGGATATACTGTTGTCTCAGGTCAGCATATTGAGGGCATTGTAACACAAAGTGAACTTCTGTTTCTTTTTGAAAATCACAAAAAGGACAAGACAGCTCATCATCTGTTACATTACGTTTAAAACGTAATTTATGTGTATTGAGTTGTGACACACCAAGTCGTAAACGTGTTAAGCTAATTCTGGCTTGAATATGTTTCAGCTCCAACAAAAATGGTGATAGTACAAGACTACTTTTAAAAGTACGATATAGTGAGAAACGCTCACTGTCTGATATCTGTAAAGACCAACGTTCTTTGTATTCATTTACCAGTCTGTTTTTTAATGTGCTTAGAAATTCTTTTTCATTTCCCACCCCCTGATTCTCCCAAACCTCCTGAAATCCATATTTATGTAACAAGAAACAAACAGATGTGGCCCATGTATTCCGATTCTGCTGATTGATAAATAGTAACATTTTATATGCTTTCAGTGGTAACCGATGTTCTGGCATTTTGACAATTCTTAGCCAGTACTTGATGCACCTCAAGTATATATTAATATACAAGGGAAATCTGCCCAGTTCACCATAAACCATTGCATTTGGTGTTCTAACACTCACATTCAAGAACCGTTTTAGCGCAAATGTATGCACTTTCTCTATTACATCAAGATTTGCAATCAGACCCCAAACTTCCGCCCCGTAACTAAGCATTGGTTGAATTTGCGCATCAAATAGTTTAAAAAATATTTTTGGGCATTTTTCACCAACTGATCGGAATAGCTTGAAAATACTAATCACCCCCTTTTTTGCCCTGCCAGCCATATCATGTAATGTATGGGAAAAAGTTAGTTTTGTTGACAAAATGACACCTAGATACTTATACATGTTTACAACTGTCATTTTTGCTTTTCCATAAAACCACCTTTCATTTCCGATAAGTACCCACCATTTCTAAACACAACAACGTTAGACTTGTCAAGGTTCACAATCAAGCCAAGATTCATGGCCGTATCATATAGCACATTCAGCTGATTTTGCAGACCAGTTACACAGTCAGATATCAGAATTATGTCATCAGCAAACATAAGAATAAGTATTTCTAGTACATCAGGTATCAGCTGAACACCATGCTTTCCTTTGTTAATAATCTCAGATGCTAGTTCGTTGATAATAAAGAAAATAAGACAGGACTGCACACTTCACCTTGTTTAAGGCCTGTGGGACACATGAAAGCATTACTTAATTCACCGCCTGCTCTAACTCTGGCTTTCACAACATGATACATGCTAGTTATTGCATTATACATTTTTCCGTGTATACCTCTTTTTTTAAGGACATTCCACAAATTTATTCGTACAACTGAATCAAATGCTTTTCTAAAATCTATGAATGCGACATATAATTTCTTATGATAAGACAGTTGTTTTTGAACCAATGCAAACAGAGTAAAGACATGATCGATTGTACTGTATTTCTTCCTAAAACCTGCCTGACTTTCATTTATAACACTGTTCTCTTCAATCCACTTACTAAGTCGTTGGTTTAAAATGTGGCTATAAAGTTTACTGCAAACATTCAAAAGGGATATACCCCTATAATTGTCGGGAGAGTTCTTATCACCTTTCTTGTGAAGTGGCTGAATAACCGCTTCTGTCCACTGGGATGGATATATACCTGAGGTGAACAGTTTGTTGAAAAGTATAACCAGAAATGGCACAATAACAAGAGCTGCGTGTTTGAAAACCTCCCCTATTATGCCATCGGGGCCTGCAGCTTTTCCGTTTTTCAGAGCACGAATAGCTGCGAATACTTCGCCTTCAGTTATGTCTTTTTCAAGAACATCAGTATCATACTGGTCATGTTCATCACCAGGTTGTGTTTCTGGCTGATTTAAAACATTTTCATTTACAACTTCCTGACAAACATCTGATTGGAAGATTTCAGAGAAGTGCTGGAACCATTCGTCCTTGCTGATAGAATTACTTATCGTAGCTTTATTTGTGAAGGATTTTATCTTGCCCCCAAATTCTTTTGAATTACTGATATTTTCATGTAATGATTTCACAACTTTTTCACGATGGGCCTTTCGCTTTATCCTTAACAGTTCTTTATATTCCCTACGGAGTCTGGGAGAGAGAGATCGGGAGAGAAGGAAGGCAGATTGCATGCGGGAAGAGAGATGGAGAGGAAACAGTAAAAACAGTCTTGGGAGAGAGATGGGGAGAGAAGGAATGCAGATTGTGTGCGGGAAGAGAGATGGAGAAGAAACAGTAAAAATAATTTTTTTTTTTTAAACAGCCTTGGGAGAGAGATGGGGAGAGAAGGAAGGCAGATTGCATGCGGGAAGAGAGATGGAGAGGAAACAGTCTTGGGAGAGAGATGGGGAGAGAAGGAAGGCAGGCTGTATGCGGGAAGAGAGATGGAGAGGAAACAATGAAAACAGTGTTGGGAGAGAGATGGGGAGAGAAGGAAGGCAGACTGTATGCGGGAAGAGAGATGGAGAGGAAACAGTAAAAACAGTCTTGGGAGAGAGATGGGAGGAGGAGGGGGGAATGGCATAGAGTTGGGTTGGGGGGGGGGGGGGAGTGGGGATACGGATACGGATGTTTTATTCAATATAGGCCATGGCCCCTCATGAAAGGGGGTGGGAGGAGGAGGGAGGGGAAGAGGGGGTGGCGGCGGGGGCGGGGGCGGGGCGGGCGAAAACAAGCATCACACAAGTTGTGCTAGGGGGGGTGGGGCGGGGGGGAGAGAGAGCTAGGGAGAGGGTCAGGGCTTGACAAGCGTTCTCTCATTCTCTTGGTCTGATCCTGTTGATCCCGATGCTGCTTGATCTGGCGTGCTGCTGTCTGCGTGGTAAGTGGGGTGAGACCTGTGGGTTTTCGGAGGGGGAGGGTGCGGGGGGGGGGGGGGGGGGGGGGGGGGGGGGGGCGTGGTGGTTTCTGTCTTCTTCTTCTTCTTCTTCTTCTTCTTCTTCTTCTTCTCTGTCGTGGTGTTCTTCCTTTTCTTCTTCTTCTTTGTCATCGTCTTCTTCGCCATCGTCTTTTTCTTCTGCTTCTTCTTCTTCGTCATCGTCTTCTTCTCCTCCTCCTCCTCCTCCTCCTCCTCCTCCTTCTTCTTCTTCTTCTTCTTCTTCTTCTTCTTCTTCTCTGTCATGTTCTTCTTCCTTTTCTTCTTCTTCGTCATCGTCTTCTTCGTCATCGTCTTCTTCTGCTGCTCATTCTTCTTCGTCATCGTCTCCTCCTCCTCCTCCTCCTTCTCCTTCTTCTTCTTCTTCTTCTTCTTCTTCTTCTTCTTCTTCTCCTTCTTCTTCTGCTCCTCCTCCTCCTCCTCCTTCTTCTTCTTCTTCTTCTTCTTCTTCTTCTTCTTCTTCTTCTTCTTCTTCTTCTCCTTCTTCTTCTGCTCCTCCTCCTCCTCCTCCTCCTTCTCCTCCTCCTCCTCCTCCTTCTTCTTCTTCTTCGTCATCGTCTTCTTCTTCTTCTTCTTCTTCGTCATCGTCTTCTTCGCCATCGTCTTCTTCTGCTGCTCATTCTTCTTCGTCATCGTCTCCTCCTCCTCCTCCTCCTCCTCCTTCTTCTTCTTCTCTGTCATTGTCTTCTTCCTTTTCTTCTTCTTCGTCATCGTCTTCTTTGACATCGTCGTCTTCTTCTTCTTCTGTTCCTCCTCCTCCTTCTCTTCCCCCTTCTTCTTCTTCTTCTTCTTCTTCCATATTCTTCCATATTCTTCTTCCTTCTCTTTTTTTTCAATTTCCTCCTCAAAATTCTATTTCTACTCCACCCCCACCCCACCCCCCACCCCCCACCCCACGCCCCACCCCTCTTCATCTCCCGAGCCTGTCCTCTTGTTGTTCTCGGTGTTAGACGCTCCATAGATAATCACGATAAGAACACTCCAGGGAATAGAGCTGGCGGTGGGACAGACGGATGGAGGGCGCGGGAGGGGTAGGGGGGGCGAATGAGGGGGGGGGGCAGAATTGACTTGGGGGGGAGAGGGGGGGGGGCATTTTTTTTTTTTTTTTTTTTTTTTTTGTGGCCAGGACAACAACTACTCTCTCTCCAGCAGCTCACGTGCAAGCAGACTTCCATCTGTGTCGAAGTAAACACAGAGCTTTTAAGCTCTTCGCTGCAGAGTGCGACTTCTCCTTTGTTCCCCATTACTCTGACAGGCCTCGCTTGGCCCCCCCCCACCCCCCACCCCCGACACCCACACCCACACCCACACCCACCCCCGACCACCACCCCCAGCCCCAGCCCCCCGTGTCTAAAAGCCAGTGGTTTTTGTCATGCAGGATGAGGGGAGAGAGAAAGGACATAGGGGGTGGTGGGTGGGTTGGTGGTGGGTGGGAGGGGGGGGACAGTGGGGTGGGGATGCGGAGGGCGGGTGGGGGGGGTGGAAGAAAGCCAGAGCCAAAGTGATCACGGGTCCTTTGCAGACAGAAAGAAAAGAAGGAGGGAAAGAGAGAGAGGGTGTTGGGGGGTGGGGGGGGGGGGGGCTCACAGAGAGAGGGGGGATAACCGAAAAGAAAACGAACGACCAGATCTTTGAAGTTTGCAAGTCAAGGAGAAGAGAGAGAGAGAGAGAAAGAAAGGGAGAGAGAAGAGAGAGAGGGAGGGAAGGAGAGAGAAGAGAGAAAGAAAGAGAGAGAGAGAGAAGAGAAAGAGAGAGAGAAGAGAAAGAGAGAAAAGAGAAAGAGAAAGAAAGAGAGAGAGAAGAGAGAAAGAAAGAGAGAGAAGAAGGAAAGAGAGAGAAAAGAGAAAGAGAGAAAGAAAGAGAGAGAAAGAAAGAGAGAGAAGAGAAAGAGAGAGACGAGAAAGAAAGAGAGAGAAGAGAAAGAGAGAGACGAGAAAGAAAGAGAGAGAAGAGAAAGAGAGAGACGAGAAAGAAAGAGAGAGAGAAGAAAGAAAGACAGACAGAGAGAGAGGGGGGAGGGAAGGAGAGAGACACACAGAGAGAGAGAGAACCAAAAAGAAAAAAAAGATCAGATCTTTTAAGCGTGCAAATCTCCATTCCCGGCTGATGGCTAGTATTTAAAACAAATAGCATATAAACACTGAGATATGCTTTCATTATCTTAAAATGATCGACATAGCACAATCGCAATTTCTCGACACACACACAAAAACACCTTTAAAAAAAGAAAAGAAAAAAAAAGCGATAATGTAAATTTCTCGATCAACACTAAGATTTTGCAGAAAACGAAAACAGCGTCCATTAAATTAACGTGTGTGTGAATGGGAAGGTGATGATGTGGGGGGTGGGGTGGGAGGGAGAGGGGGCAGGGAATGAAAAGGATAGAAAACTTTTCAAAAGTGCAGTAAGTATAGGCGTGTACACGTGCTACAGATGTGACACATTTTTTTGTATATACATATATAATTTGTGGGGGAGGGGGGGGGGGGGGGGAGGGGAGGGGGGAAGAGAGAGGGAGATGAGATAGAGAGAGGTTTATTTTACTTTTTCTTAATTCAGAATACTATGGTGGACAGGGGGCACAAGACCAATGACTATGTGCGGAACCTGGTCAGCAACATTGTTGGGCCCCAAGAACCACTGCTGGCGACTGTCAAACGACGGAAGATGGCATGGTTTGGTCACGTCATACGACATAACACCCTCTCCAAAACCATCCTGCAAGGGACTGTCGAGGAGGGAGGGCGCAGACGGGGGGCGGCAGAGAAAGAGCTGGTCCGACAACGTCAAGGAATGGACCAAAATGACGATGCCAGATCTCCTCACGACAGCTGCCAACAGAACGGCGTGGCGAGCTATGACATCTTCATCATGTCCCCCCCAACGACCCCAGCGGTCGAGGGAATGAGTGAGTGAGTGAGTGAGTGAAACAGTATGAGGATAATTTCTTGTACTCAGAAGAATAGTGGTTGTCATTAGTGCTTGTTGTTGGTGTCGTTTGTTTGGTTGTTGTTTTTTTGTTTTGGCTTTTTTTTTTTCTTTTTGGTTGTTATTGGTTTTTTGTTGTTGTTTTTATTCTGTAACTGCTTTGGAAATAGTCATAACAATTATGATGATTAAACAACAACAAAAAGCATGCACTCAAGGCTTGACAAGCGCGTTGGGTTATGCTGCTGGTCAGGCATCTGCCTGGCAGACGTGGTGTAGCTTATATGGATTTGTCCGAACGCAGTGACGCCTTCTTGAGAAACTGAAACTGAATCTGAAACCTATCAAAGTGGATTGTTGTACAGAGTTTTTTTTTTTTTCACCTGCGCTAAGTGCCTGCTGCACATTGGACGCCTCGGTTTATCGTCTCATCCGAATGACTGGCATCTAGACCACCACCCCTGCGTTTTCGGGAGTGTTGGACTTTCAATCTGAGGGCCCTGGGTTTGACTCTCGGTAAAGGCGCCTAGTGGGTAAACGGTGGAGATTTTTTTTTTCCCCGATCTCTCAGGTCAGCATATGTGCAGACCTGCTTAGTGCCTGAACTTCCTTCGTGTCTACACGCACGCTGAAGATCAAATACGCACGTTAAAGACCCTGTTATCCATGTCAGCGTTCGGTGGGTTATAGAAACAAGAACATACCCAGCATGCACACCCCAGAACAACGGAGTATGGCTGCCTACATGGCGGGATAAATAAACAAAACTGTCGTACCCGTAAAATGTTACATGCCTGTGTGAGTGTGTACATGTGCGTGCCTGAAATCTGATTGAATGACACAGGAAACGAATGATGAGCGCCCAATGGCAGCCGTAAGTTGGCTCTACCCAGGTAGGCAGCCTGTTGTGTAAATGACCCCGAGTTTGTACAGCGATTAGAGCTTGGTCTCCGACTGAGGATAGACGCTATTTAAATATCCATATCAGATCAAATCCGACGACTGATTGATTGATTGGTTGGTTGGTTGGTTTATTCATTATAGGCCAAGGAGTATATAGGAGTATGTCACAACACGATCATATACCGTCACACAAAAATATTGGTACGGTAAGCAGTCTGTTATAAGCATAGTGTCTCACTCGCTTTAAATCCTCGAAACAATATACATGGACTTTTCTCTGCATTTTAATTTGTTGAAGACATTAGCATACTAAAACGAAGTGGCTGCCTATAAGTTTTTCTTTCTTTCTGGGATAAACAGTTGTCTTAAACTCTGAATTGCTGGGACATACCAGGGCAAAATGCACTTCATCTTCTTTGACAATTTCCACTAAGTGGGCATGTTAAGTTTCGATCGGTTTGGGTTTTGTACCTGAAGTGATGAACACGACAAGACAAGACAAGTCAAGATAAGACGTGTTTATTTCAGAAAACTCCATGGGGCACATGAGAATGTTATATATTTCATGTAACTTATAGAAATATGAAGAATAACATTTGACATTGTAATCATAATTGTTGACAATGGCCACGCCAACTGTTTGGTGAAGACATGCATAAGACATGTTTTGAGGAAGAAAATAAACGAAGTAAAAAAAAAAAATTTTTAATTAAAAAGTAACATACAAGTGATACAGCATTGTACAATGTTTACATACCAGGAGTGGAACAAAACAAAACAAAACAAAACAAAACAAAACACCGAAAGCATGTTGACTCAGAGAGATGCACCTTGTCTGTTGAGTTAAATCAGAAAGCGTTCATTATGATTTTCAGAAATGTGATTAGGTGGGGTCAAGAATCGTTTTTTGGATTGATTGATATGGATACTTATACAGCGTCTATCCTCGGTCGGAGACCAAGCTCTACGCGCTTTACAAACACGGGGTCATTTACACAACAGGCTGCCTACCTGGGTAGAGCTGACTAACAGTTGCCACTGGGCGCTCATCATTCGTTTCCAGCGTCATTCAATCAGATTTCAGGCACGCACATAATTATACAGATTCAGACAGACATGTAGCATTTCACGTGTGTGACCCTTTTTGTTTATTTACCCCGCCATGTAGGCAGCCTTGCTACATTTTCGGTGGGAGGGGGAGGAGGGTTGGGGGGGGGGAGGCGCGGGGGGACATGCTGGGTATGTTCTTGTTTCCATAACCCACTGAACGATGACATGGATTACAGGATCTTTGACGTGCGTATTTGATCTTCTACGTGCGTATACACACGAAGGGGGTTCAGGCACTATGCAGGTCTGCACGTATGTTGACCCTTTACCCCACCAGGCTCCGTTACCGAGATTCGAACCCGGGACCCTCAGATTGAAAATCCAACGGTTTAACCACTCGGCTATTGCGCCCGTTTGTTTGAACTTGTGAAGAATGAATGGAATTTTAAAGCATTAGGTGGGGGAAAGGGGATGGGGGGGGGGTGTAAGTAAAATTTTGGTGAGTATCTCTTTCTTGCCTCCTCAAAAGTTGGACAATCAGTCACACGAATATCGTGACACACTCGAGTAGAGTGATGGCCTAGAGGTAACGCGTCCGTCTAGGAAGCGAGAGAGAATCTGAGCGCGCTGGTTCGAATCAAGGCTCAGCCGCCGATATTTTCTCCCCCCCCCCCCCTCCACTAGACCTTGAGTGGTGGTCTGGACGCTAGTCATTCGGATGAGACGATAAACCGAGGTCCCGTGTGCAGCATGCACTTAGCGCACGTAAAAGAACCCACGGCAACAAAAGGGTTGTTCCTGGCAAAATTCAGTAGAAAAATCCACTTCGATAGGAAAAACAAATAAAACTGCACGCAGGAAAAAAATACAAAAAAAAATGGGTGGCGCTGTAGTGTAGCGACGCGCTCTCCCTGGGGAGAGCAGCCCGAATTTCACACAGAGAAATCTGTTGTGATGAAAAGAAATACAAATACAAATACAAATACACAACCGCCAGAAATGGAGAATGTCAGTGACGTGTTCAGCAATGCAGCGTCCCCCCCACCGCCCCAGGTCCTCCCCACCCCCCGAATCCCCCCCCTCCCCATATGACCAAGCTGGGTTACGTGACTGGTGGCCAGTGTGACAGTACGTACTGTGGCACGTCTGAAAATAAAACAGTGTGTATAAACAGATTAGAAGATGACGGTAAGGGTACCGGGAAATAGAAGAACTGGTATGGGAACAAATGTGTTGTAGTTGTTGTTGTTTTTTGTTTTTTGTTTTTTTTAAACAACTTCTCTGGGTTCTGTGCGAGCAGACGCCAACCGCCTGGGAATATGGGGGTGATGGAAAGAGAACTATCATGGGAACAAATTTGTTGTTTGTTTGTTTGTTTGTTTGTTTGTTTTTATTAACAACTTCACCGGCTTCTGTTCCTGCAGGCACGCTCCCTGCCCCCCCCCCAATACCCCCCCCCCCCCCCCAACATCCCCCCCCCCCCCCCCCCACACACACACACACACCCTTCCCCTCTCTCCACCCCCATCTCTTGGCTGCGCCGAGGTAAACACAAAGCTTTCAGGCTCTTTGCTGCAAAGTGCGACCTCTCCTTTGTTTTCCATTACTCTGACAGCCCCCCTTCACACACACACACACACACACACACACACACACACACACACACACACACACACCAACTCCCCCACCCCCCACCCCCCACCCCCCACCATCCCCGTCTAAAAGCCAGTGTTTTTAGCCACACAGGACAAGACGTATAGTGGGAAGAGGAAGGAGGAGAGAGGGTGTGTGTGTGTGTGGGGGGGGGGGGGTGGAAAATATGAAGAAGGATATGAGTGAGAAGTGTGTCGGTGGGGGGGGGGGGGAGGGGCGGAGGCGGGAACGGTGATGGGCTGAGACAGATGGGAATTCCAAGCTCTATAGCTGTTGTTCCCCCTCCCCCAACCCCCCCCTCCTCCTCCCCCCTCCCCCCCCCCCGCCCCTCTCTCAGTGATTGGAAGACTGCCGGACACGGCCGTGCGCGACAGCTCAGTGGTTAATAAAGCTTTGGACTTTCAGTCTGAGGGTCCTGTGTTCGAATCCCCCGTCGAGGCACAGGATTGGTTAGGCGGGGGCGGGGGCGGGGAGCGGGGGCGAGGGGGGTGGGTTAAAGGTAGAGGGTTGGGTTGTTGTTGTGTTGTTTTTTTTCAGATCTCCCAGGTCAACACATGTGCAAACCTGTTAGTGTTTTAACCCCATCGTGTGTGTATTGTATTGCATTGTATCGTATCGTATCGTATCGTATCGTGCTGTGCTGTGCTGTGCTGTGCTGTGATGTGCTGTGCTGTGCTGTGCTGTGCTGTGCTCTGTACGCATGTAGAAGATCAAAATGCTCACGTTAAAGACCCCTTAATCCATGTCAGCGTTTGGTGGGTAACGATGATGATGATGACGATGACGAGTACGACGGTGATGATGATGATAACAATGACAACGATGATGATGATGATGATAATGATGACGACGATGCACCTCAGTTTTTTTCTTTCACTTAACTCTCTCCATACGAACGGCGAAAGAGACGACGTTAACAGCGTTTCACCCCAATTACCACCATCAAAATATTGCAAGCGGAACGCTCTTATACTGAAGAGGTGAATGTTGACAAACAATACCACAATTCTGACGACGGAAGCTAAAGGTTGGGTCATTCATTCAGACACCCACTGGACATCCGAGGGGTCTGTGTAGAGGAGAAGAGAGGACTGGCCGTACTGAGTGAGTTAACCCTATCATTTTGTTCGAGAAGAACAAGAGGGAAGGGGGCAGGGCAGGACAGATGAAGGGAACGGTTCAGAAGTTTGGAGATGTGGAAAACAGAGACAATGACAATGACAATGACAGATTTTTTATTGGCAAATAGCGTTTTACAGCTCTAGTGTCAAAGGGGATTATTCAGCTTATTTTAGTAGACGACGAAAAAAAAAAAGTAAAACGAAAAATAAGGGGAAATAACAAGCAAATAAGTACATATTCATAAACACATACATTCACACCCACAACATTAATACAACATATTCTATATTACTCATACATAATACTAAGTAATTAATTCGAACATATGACCATCCAACTTTACAGCCGAGCCTTTTTTTTTTTAGTTATTTACCAATCTAAATTGAGTTATGGATCTTATATTTTATTCTGCATTATGTTTCTATCATGTTAAAACGATCGTTCGGTTAATCTTTTCCTTCGAATGTTGTATGCTTCTACAATATATTTGGCGAGTGAAAATAGGATGTCTTCATTATCTGATGAAAGGATAGCTACTAGTGGAAAACAGAGAGAGAGAGACGGGTGGTGGGGGGGGGTGAGAGAAGAGTGAGGGGCGGAGGAGGAGAGACTGACATTGACACTGACACAGGTTTAACTCTCTCCATACGAACGGCGGAAGAGACGACGTTAACAGCGTTTCACCCTCAATTACCACCATCAAAATATTGCAAGCGGAACGCTCTTATACTGAAGAGGTGAATGTAGACAAAGAATACCACAATTCTGACGACGGAAGCTAAAGGTTGGGTCATTCATTCAGACACCCACTGGACATCCGAGGGGTCTGTGTAGAGGAGAAGAGAGGACTGGCCGTACTGAGTGAGTTAACCCTATCATTTTGTTCGAGAAGAACAAGAGGGAAGGGGGCGGGGCAGGACAGATGAAGGGAACGGTTCAGAAGTTTGAAGATGTGGAAAACAGAGACAAGATTCAAGATTCAAAAACTTTATTACTCAAGGATAAAGATTTTAGGCATTGCCTAGTCTTCCAATCTGTCCTTGTGACAACAAAAACAGTAACGATAAGACACAACAATAATAACAATAGTAAATACTACCACTACCACTACCAACTACTACTACTACTAATGATAATTAT
>NC_134906.1:10144179-10149179 GCF_041734735.1 Babylonia areolata | reverse complement strand
GTCTTCATCATAACTATGAAAGGGAGTGTACATTGTTACCCATTGTTCGTCTTCATCATAAATATGAAAGGGAGTGTACATTGTTACCCATTGTTCGTCTTCATCATAAATATGAAAGGGAGTGTACATTGTTACCCATTGTTCGTCTTCATCATAAATATGAAAGGGAGTGTACATTGTTACCCATTGTTCGTCTTCATCATAAATATGAAAGGGAGTGTACATTGTTACCCATTGTTTGTCTTCGTCATAAATATGAAAGGGAGTGTACATTGTTACCCATTGTTCGTCTTCATCATAAATATGAAAGGGGGTGTACATTGTTACCCATTGTTCGTTTCATCATAAATGTGAAAGGGAGTGTACATTGTTACCCATTGTTCGTTTTTATCATAAATATGAAAGGGAGTGTACATTGTTACCCATTGTTTGTCTTTGTCATAAATATGAAAGGGAGTGTACATTGTTACCCATTGGTCGTCTTCATCATAAATATGAAAGGGAGTGTACATTGTTACCCATTGTTTGTCTTCATCATAAATATGAAAGGGAGTGTACATTGTTACCCATTGTTCGTCTTCATCATAAATATGAAAGGGAGTGTACATTGTTGCCCATTGTTCGTCTTCATCATAAATATGAAAAGGAGTGTACATTGTTACCCATTGTTCGTCTTCGTCATAAATATGAAAGGGAGTGTACATTGTTACCCATTGTTCGTCTTCATCATAAATATGAAAGGGAGTGTACATTGTTATCCATTGCTCGTCTTCATCATAAATATGAAAGGGAGTGTACATTGTTACCCATTGGTCGTCTTCATCATAAATATGAAAGGGGGTGTACATTGTTATCCATTGTTTGTCTTCATCATAAATATGAAAGGGGGTGTACATTGTTACCCATTATTTGTCTTCATCATAAATATGAAAGGGAGTGTACATTGTTACCCATTGTTTGTCTTCATCATAAATATGAAAGGGGGTGTACATTGTTACCCATTGTTTGTCTTCATCATAAATATGAAAGGGAGTGTACATTGTTACCCATTGTTCGTCTTCATCATAAATATGAAAGGGACTGTACATTGTTACCCATTGTTCGTCTTCATCATAAATATGAAAGGGAGTGTACATTGTTATCCATTGTTCGTCTTCATCATAAATATGAAAGGGACTGTACATTGTTACCCATTGTTCGTCTTTAACATAAATATGAAAGGGAGTGTACATTGTTACCCATTGTTCGTCTTTATCATAAATATGAAAGGGAGTGTACATTGTTACCCATTGTTCGTCTTCATCATAAATATGAAAGGGAGTGTACATTGTTACCCATTGTTCGTCTTCATCATAAATATGAAAGGGAGTGTACATTGTTACCCATTGTTTGTCTTCATCATAAATATGAAAGGGAGTGTACATTGTTACCCATTGTTCGTCTTCATCATAAATATGAAAGGGAGTGTACATTGTTACCCATTGTTTGTCTTCATCATAAATATGAAAGGGAGTGTACATTGTTACCCATTGTTCGTCTTCATTATAAATATGAAAGGGAGTGTACATTGTTACCCATTGTTCGTCTTTAACATGAATATGAAAGGGAGTGTACATTGTTACCCATTGTTCGTCTTTAACATAAATATGAAAGGGAGTGTACATTGTTACCCATTGTTCGTCTTTAACATAAATATGAAAAGGAGTGTACAATGTTACCCATTGTTCGTTTCATCATAAATATGAAAGGGAGTGTACATTGTTACCCGTTGTTCGTCTTCATCATAAATATGAAAGGGAGTGTACATTGTTACCCATTGTTCGTCTTTAACATAAATATGAAAGGGGGTGTACATTGTTACCCATTGTTCGTCTTCATCATAAATATGAAAGGGAGTGTACATTGTTACCCATTGTTCGTCTTCATCATAAATATGAAAGGGAGTGTACATTGTTACCCATTGTTCTGTTCGTCTTTAACATAAATATGAAAGGGAGTGTACATTGTTACCCATTGTTCTGTTCGTCTTTAACATAAATATGAAAGGGAGTGTACATTGTTACCCATTGTTCGTCTTCATCATAAATATGAAAGGGGGTGTACATTGTTACCCATTGTTCGTCTTCATCATAAATATGAAAGGGAGTGTACATTGTTACCCATTGTTCGTCTTTAACATAAATATGAAAGGGAGTGTACATTGTTACCCATTGTTCGTCTTCATCATAAATATGAAAGGGAGTATACATTGTTACCCATTGGTCGTCTTCATCATAAATATGAAAGGGAGTGTACATTGTTACCCATTGGTCGTCTTTAACAAAAATATGAAAAGGAGTGTACATTGTTACCCATTGGTCGTCTTCATCATAAATATGAAAGGGAGTGTACATTGTTACCCATTGTTCGTCTTCATCATAAATATGAAAGGGAGTGTACATTGTTACCCATTGTTCGTCTTCATCATAAATATGAAAGGGAGTGTACATTGTTACCCATTGTTCGTCTTCATCATAAATATGAAAGGGAGTGTACATTGTTACCCATTGTTTGTCTTCATCATAAATATGAAAGGGGGTGTACATTGTTACCCATTGTTTGTCTTCATCATAAATATGAAAGGGAGTGTACATTGTTACCCATTGGTCGTCTTCATCATAAATATGAAAGGGAGTGTACATTGTTACCCATTGTTCGTCTTCATCATAAATATGAAAGGGAGTGTACATTGTTACCCATTGTTCGTCTTCATCATAAATATGAAAGGGAGTGTACTTACGTTTCTTGTTTACCCATTGTTTGTCTTCATCATAAATATGAAAGGGAGTGTACATTGTTACCCATTGTTTGTCTTTATCATAAATATGAAAGGGAGTGTACATTGTTACCCATTGT
This sequence comes from Babylonia areolata, assembly GCF_041734735.1. NCBI lineage: Eukaryota > Metazoa > Mollusca > Gastropoda > Neogastropoda > Buccinidae > Babylonia > Babylonia areolata. The sequence goes on along the minus strand of NC_134906.1, from coordinate 10,146,284 downwards.
TCGTCTTTGTCATAAATATGAAAGGGAATGTACCTACGTTTCTAGTTATCCATTGTTCGTCTTTGTCATAAATATGAAAGGGAATGTACCTACGTTTCTAGTTATCCATTGTTCGTCTTTGTCATAAATATGAAAGGGAGTGTACTTACGTTTCTAGTTATCCATTGTTCGTCTTTGTCATAAATATGAAAGGGAGTGTACTTACGTTTCTAGTTATCCATTGTTCGTCTTTGTCATAAATATGAAAGGGAGTGTACTTACGTTTCTAGTTATCCATTGTTCGTCTTTGTCATAAATATGAAAGGGGTGTACTTACGTTTCTTGTTTACCCATTGTTAGTCTTTGTCATAAATATGAAAGGGAGTGTACTTACGTTTCTTGTTACCCATTGTTTGTCTTCATCATAATATGAAAGGGAGTGTACATTGTTACCCATTGTTCGTCTTCATCATAAATATGAAAAGAAGTGTACATTGTTACGCATTGTTCGTCTTCATCATAAATATGAAAAGAAGTGTACATTGTTACGCATTGTTCGTTTTTATCATAAATATGAAAGAGAGTGTACATTGTTACGCATTGTTCGTCTTTAACATAAATATGAAAGGGAGTGTACATTGTTACCCATTGTTCGTTTCATCATAAATATGAAAGGGAGTCTACATTGTTACCCATTGTTTGTCTTCATCATAAATATGAAAGGGAGTGTACATTGTTACCCATTGTTTGTCTTCATCATAAATATGAAAGGGAGTGTACATTGTTACCCATTGTTCGTCTTCATCATAAATATGAAAGGGGGTGTACATTGTTACTCAATGTTCGTCTTCATCATAAATATGAAAGGGAGTGTACATTGTTACCCATTGTTCGTCTTCATCATAAATATGAAAGGGGGTGTACATTGTTACCCATTGTTCGTCTTTATCATAAATATGAAAGGGAGTGTACATTGTTACCCATTGTTCGTCTTTGTCATAAATATGAAAGGGAGTGTACATTGTTACCCATTGTTCGTCTTCATCATAAATATGAAAGGGACTGTACATTGTTACCCATTGTTCGTCTTTAACATAAATATGAAAGGGAGTGTACTTACGTTTCTTGTTTACCCATTGTTCGTCTTTGTCATAAATATGAAAGGGAGTGTACTTACGTTTCTTGTTACCCATTGTTTGCCTTTGTCATAAATATGAAAGGGAGTGTACTTACGTTTCTTGTTTACCCATTGTTTGTCTTCATCATAAATATGAAAGGGAGTATACCTACTTTGTCTCCTTACATGCTGATCGTCTTTATCATTAATGCGAAAGGGTGGGTATCTATCCTGTCTTTTCTTGTTACACGTTGTTCGTCCTGATCATAAATATAAAAGGGAGGGTACCTATTTTGTCTCCTTGCCCACTGTTCGTCGTTAACATAAATATGAGGAGTGGTGGGCCAGAGGTAACGCGTCCGCCTAGGAAGCGAGAGAATCTGAGCGCACTGGTTCGAATCACGGTACAGTCGCCAATATTTTTTCCCCCTCCACTAGACCTTGAGTGGTGGTCTGGACGCTAGTCATTCGGATGAGACGATAAACCGAGGTCCCGTTTGCAGCATGCACTTAGCGCACGTAAAAGAACCCACGGCAACAAAAGGGTTGTCCCTGGCAAAATTTTGCAGAAAAATCCACTTCGATAGGAAAAAAAATAAAACTGCACGCAGGGAAAAAAAAATGATGGGTTGCGCTCTCAGTGTAGCGACGCACTCTCCCTGGGGAGTGCAGCTATAATTTCACACAGAGAAATCTGTTGTGGCGAAAAAGAGAAATACAACTACATTACAAAGGGAGAGTACCTATTTTGTCTCCTTACCCACTGTCTTTATCATAGATATGGAAGGGATGATAATCCATCTTTTCTCGTCACCCACTATTCGTCTGTATCATAATATCAAGGCAGGATACCTACGTTTTCTCGTTGCCCACCGTTCGTTTTTTTATCATAAACATGAAAGGGGCGTGGTACCTTTTTTTTTTTTTTTTTTTTAACCTATTCTTCTTCTGCGTTCGTGGGCTGCAACTCCCACGTTCACTCGTATATACGCGAGTGGGCTTTTTACGT
>NC_134906.1:10134179-10136679 GCF_041734735.1 Babylonia areolata | reverse complement strand
TAGCATCCAGACCACATCTCAAGGTCTTGTGGAAGGGATGTGGTGGCCGGGGTTGTAAAGTTGTTTGTGTTGTGTTTTTTTTTATCGTCTCACCCGAAAGACTAGCATCCACACCATCACTCAAGGTCTTGTGGAAGGGAGGGGTGGCCGGGGTTGTGAAGTTGTTGGTTTTTTTGTTTTTTTTATCGTCTCATCCGAAAGACTAGCATCCACACCAGTACTCAAGGTCTTGTGGAAGGGATGTGGTGGCCGGGGTTGTTACGTTGTTTGTGTTGTTCTTTTTAATCGTCTCATCCGAAAGACTAGCATCCAGACCACCACTCAAGGTCTTGTGTAAGGGAGGGGTGGCCGGGGTTGTGAAGTTGTTTGTGTTGTTGTTTTTTAATCGTCTCATCCGAAAGACTAGCATCCACACCATCACTCTAGGTCTTGTGTGAGGGAGGGGTGGCCGGGGTTGTGAAGTTGTTGTTTTTTTTTGGGGGGGGGTTATCGTCTAATCTGAAAGGCTAGCATCCACACCATCACTCAAGGTCTTGTGTAAGGAATGTGGTGGCCGGGGTTGTGAAGTTGTTTGTGTTGGGTTTTTTTAATCGTCTCATCCGAAAGACTAGCATCCACACCATCACTCTAGGTCTTGTGTGAGGGAGGGGTGGCCGGGGTTGTGAAGTTTAAAAGAAATTCTGATCCTGTATAATTATCGATCTATCTGTCTATACACACACACACACACACACACACACACACACACACACACACACACACACACACACACACACACACACACACATGAGGCTCGAACCTTTGGCCACTCGCTATACCTTGTCGGGGTGAGGGGCAGGGGCGGGCAGGGGGAGGAGGAGCGTGACCACTAGACCACCACTTGCTTGTCGCCCACATGTTTTGACCACCGTCTGTCTTTGTTTTACTGTGGGCCAGAAAGTCCAAAAAATCCTATTACCACGGAAAACTCTCTCTCTCTCTCTCTCTCTCTCTCTCTCTCTCTCTGTCTAGGGTATCCGATAGGGTATAGCGAATATTCTCCCACTAATCCATAGATTAAAGTACAATAAAGGAATCATAATGCAAAAATATTATGACAGGTAATGCACCACCAACATTAACAGACAAATTTTCTGTAAATTCATCAAGGAATCCCCCCCCCCCCAAAGTCCATATCCCAATTCCAAGAATTGACTTGTTCAAATCCAGTCTGGTTTACTCAGGCGCCACCCTATGGAACTCACTCCCAGAAACAATTAAACAACACCGTTGCCCAACCACCTTCAAAAAACATTGCCTTTCCCACCTTATGCCATAATGTGTAATGTAAATCGTTCATTTTATTGATACTGTTTGTCAAATGTGTATGGTTGACAGAACCTTCCTCACCCTCTATCCCCCATTCTGATGTGTAATGCGGTGTGTGTTGTGTGTGTTTGTTTCTTTCATTTTGTTCCTTTTTTTCTTTTTCTTTTTTTTAACCTGTGCATTTTACTAACACCCTGCTAGTGCCTGTATGTCATGTGTGTGTGTGTGTGTGTGTGTGTGTGTGCGTGCGTGCGTGCGTGCGTGCGTGTGTGTGTGTGTGTGGTTGTTTTTGTTTTAATTTATGCTTTTTTTTTTCTTTTCCCTCTGTTGTGTATCTCTACTAACACCATGCTTTCATTTTATTAAATATTGTGTAGTGTAGACCCTATTCAGGGCGGGGACTGGATGTAAAAAAGCACACCAGTACTTATCTATTATCCTCGAAATAAAGAATTTGTCTTCTCTCTCTCTCTCTCTCTCTCTCTCTCTCTCTCTCTCTCTTCGCCAACACAAACTGTGACATTTATTGCCTTCGTTTTGGGACAACTTGTGAACTATCAGGGGTTAGAATCAACTGTGTAGGGAGGGGGGGGGGGTGCGGAGGGGGAAGGTAGGGGTGGATGGATGGTTGGGTGGGGGGGGGGGTTGTTTTATTAACTCTGTTGTGTTGTTCATAACGTAGATATTTTTTTGGTCCACATGAATAAAAAAAATTTTAATTAGTTTTTTTTTCAAAGCGTACGTTAACCCCCTTGGTTACTTCTGACAAGTGATGCTCCTTAAATAAGGAGTTTCACCCCAATAATAATGATAGTAATACCGATGGTGATGGTGATAATGATGATAGTAACCATCATCATCATCATCATCATCATCATCGCTATCATCATCATAACAATCATCGTCACCATCATCATCATCGTCATCATCACCACACCGTCATCATCATCGTAATCGTCGTCATATTCATAATCATCATGTATATTTATTGAGCTCTTTCCTTACTCAGATGGAGCTCAAAACGCTTTACAATAAATACTAAACACACCCACGCACGCACGCACACACACACACACACACACACACACACACACACACACACACATACACACAGCTACTGCTGCTGCTGCTGCTGATGTTGTTGCTGCTGCTGCTGTTGTTGTTGCTGCTGTTGTTGCTGCTGCTGCTGTTG
>NC_134906.1:10129179-10131679 GCF_041734735.1 Babylonia areolata | reverse complement strand
AATGTGTATGGTGTGTGTGTGTGTGTGTTGGAGCTCATGTACGTTTATATGTATTTAACGCCTCCTTGAGCTACTGATACTGAAACTGATACTGGGCCAACAACAAAGTCAGTGAGAGTTGTACATAGATAGATCACTGGTTTCTCCAGTTTATACAATGGGAAGTCACTGACAGCTGTTTGTGAGAGGCTATGACTCTCAAACTAGGTATAGGAGGTGGAGTGATGGCCTATAGCTAACGCGTCCGCACAGGAAGCGAGAAAATCTGAGCGCTCTGGTTTCGAATCACGGCTCAGCTGCCGATATTTTCTCCCCTTCCACCAGACCTTGAGTGGTGGTCTGGACGGTAGTCATTCGGATGAGACAATAAACCGAGGTCCTGTGTGCAGCATGCATTTAGTGCACGTAAAAGAACCCACGGCAACAAAAGGGTTGTTCCTGTAAAAAAAAATTCTGTAGAAAAATCCACTTCGATAGGAAAAACAAATAAAACTGCACGCAGGAAAAAAAATACAAAAAAAAAAGGGTGGCGCTGTAGTGTAGAGACGCGCTCTCCCTGGGGAGAGCAGCCCGAATTTCACACAGAGAAATCTGTTGTGATTAAAAGAAATATACAATACAATACAATACAATACAATACAATACAATACAACATAATATAAACGCACTCATGACTCTTAGTGCTGCAGCCCTGGGGGCGAGTTGGCCTTTGGCGGAACCATCCTCAACACTGACTGTCCTAAAAAAAATTTAAAAAATTTAAAAAAATAAAAAATTTAACCCTCCTGGCCGACAGAGTGGGGATGTATTAACTTGTGCAAGACAACTCTCCGCTATGATCAAACTGAATACCAGCCCATGTGAGATAGTCGCCGGGACAATAGTTGCCTCCTCTGCTGTTCTGATGGCCACAGTCGGACACGACTGACTGTCATACAGATATTATGAGTTGCAATGCCATTAGTAAGCTCGATCAAAATGTGCTGGGATGTTTACAGCACAGTAGTCTACGTAGGAGAAACGAAACGAAACAGTCTGTTGGCGAATTGCGCGTAGGCACAAACGCACGTAGGCAAAACGCAAGTTGGTGGGTGAAACGCACGTAGGCAGAACGCACGGAGGCAAAACGCAAGTTGGTGAAACACACATAGGCGAAACGCACGGAGGTGAAATGCACGTAGGCCAAACGCAAAGGGGTGAAACGCACGTGGGCGAAACGCACGAAGGTGAAACGCAAGTTGGTGAAACGCAAGTTGGTGAAACGCACGGAGGTGAAACGCACGAAGGCAAAACGCAAGTTGGTGAAACGCACGTAGGTGAAACGCACGGAGGCGAAACGCACAAAGGTGAAACGCACAGAGGTGAAACGCACGGAGGTGAAACGCACGGAGGTGAAATGCACGTAGGCAAAACCCAAAGGGGTGAAACGCACGTGGGCGGAACGCACGAAGGCAAAACGCAAGTTGGTGAAACGCACGGAGGTGAAACGCACGAAGGCAAAACGCAAGTTGGTGAAACGCACGGAGGTGAAACGCACGGAGGCGAAACGCACAAAGGTGAAACGCACGTAGGTGAAACGCAAGTTGGTGAAACGCACAGAGGTGAAACGCACGGAGGCGAAACGCACGGAGGTGAAACGCTCATAGGCGAAACGCACTTGGGTGAAACGCACGCAGGTGAAACGCACGCAGGTGAAACGCACGCAGGTGAAACGCACGGAGGTGAAATGCACGTAGGCAAAACGCAAGTTGGTGAAACGCACAGAGGTGAAACGCACGTAGGCGAAACGCACGGAGGTGAAACGCACTGTGGTGCACCGATCTATTGTCGACAGTAGGGTGAGGGAACTGTTATGTCTCGCGGTGTCCCGTGTATGTTGAATCGTTAAACATACCACTCCTTCCCCTCTCCCTCTCCTCTCTGTCTCTCTGTCTCTCTCTCTCTCAATCTCTCTCTCCTTTCTCCTCTCTCTCTCTCTCTTTCTCTCTGTCTCTCTCTCTCAATCTCTCTCTCTCCTTTCTCCTCCCTCTCTCTCTCTCTCTCTCTCTCTGTCTCTCTCTCTCTCAATCTCTCTCTCTCCTTTCTCCTCTCTCTCTCTCTCTCCTTTCTCCTCCCTCTCTCTCTCTGTCAATCTCTCTCCTTCTTTCTCCTCCCTCTCTCTCTCTCTCTGTCTCTCCTCCCTCTTTCTCCCTCTCTCTCTCTCAATCTCTCTCTTTCTCCTCCCTCCCTCTCTCTCTCTCTCTCTCTCTCTCCTCCCTCTCTCTCTCTCTCTCTCTTTCTCTCTCTCTCTCTCTCTCCATAATTCTTTCTGTTATTTTCATGAGTACCCCCTTCTTTAAAGGGCTACAGCCTATATAAATAAAACGTTTACGTCTACTTCTATCTAGCTGTCTAGCTAATCCACATCTACTTCTTCCATCAGTTGGATTTACAGCTGTCAACACATGCGCACAGGACAACGTCAATCAGGACTGTGTTTTCGTCATTCAAAGTGACGCAA
>NC_134906.1:10084179-10124179 GCF_041734735.1 Babylonia areolata | reverse complement strand
CAATGCAATGTCACCAAGAATTTATCCTAATAATTGTGTTCAAAAATGTGGGAATATATGCGTTTCAATTTCAATAGAATAATAGATGAATACATGTCATATTTTAAGTTGTGATCGATAGATTGAATTATTGTTAGGCACGTCTGTGGGGCATTTTGTGTTATGAATTAGTCGAGGTAACATATCTTGTTGATTATAAAAAACAATAATTTGCTTTAAACTTCCTTGTGTGGTTGTATCTTGTTGGTTACAGTAATTTGCTTTAAACTTCCTTATGTGGTTGTATCTTGTTGGTTACAGTAATTTGCTTTAAACTTCCGTGTGTGGTTGTTTGGCTGTACTGCAGATGACAAACAAAGTATTGATGTTGAGAGTAAAAAGTGGTAACTCTCTCTATGCAAACAGTACACAACTTCAAGTCAGTGCTGCTTGTCAGCTAGCACACATTGAATAAAAGGTACATTGGAACAGTGTGAGGTGGGGTAGGGGGTGTTGGTGATAAAAGGAAATGTACTCATAGATCTGCCTTTGAGTTTGATATATCTTCTTCATTCATGTACTGCAATTCCCACGTTCACTTGTATACATGAACACGAGTGGGCTCTTATATTTATGACCATTTTTACCCCACTACATACTGATGTAGGCAGCCATACTGTTTTTTTGGGGGGTGCATGCTGGGTATGTTCTTGTTTCTGTAACCTACCAGACACTGACAAATGAATTACAGTATCTTTAAATTTAACATGCATATTTGATTTTTTTGCTTGCGTACACACTCAAATGGGTTCAGGCACAAGCAGGTCTGCACGTATGTTGACCTGGGAGATTGGAAAAATCTCCACCCTTTACCCACCAGGCGCCGTTATTGAGATTTGAACCTGGCACCCTCAGATTGAAAGTCAGACGCTTTAACCAATCGACTATTGCACCTGTCCCTTTGATATATGAGTGATTGATTGTGTTGACTGTATGTTTTATTACTTTCAGATCTTATTTAAATTCAAACTTTATTTCATTATTTTTCTCATTTCTGATTCAGTGATCGTTAATCAACTATGTTACTGCTGGCTGTTTTAAGCTATCTTGTCATTCATTTCAGTGAATGTCAGTTTGAGCTATTTCATTCTGGGGAAAGACTTAAAACTACAAAGTATCTACTGTGTATGTGTATTATATATATATATATATATATATATATGTGTGTGTGTGTGTGTGTTTTTGGGGGGGTTCTCCAAATTATTATTATATTACTTTTAATTTTGATTTACAATCAGTGCTGTTTCAAGTGTTTGTATGGCGCAAACAGCTCTTATATTATTGATAGAATTTAACAAGAGAGTTTGGCTGTTTTTACTGTATTCATTTCTTTTAATTAATTACTATATAAATAGCTCATCTCTGCAATGCATATAGACAGTATGCTTCTTTTCCCTTATAGATTTTATTTGATCATTTATTCTATTTTTCATTTGTTTATGATAATTTATTAACTTGTAAGTCAGTGAACTTGTCTTACTCATGTTACTGCTGACTGTTTCATAAAGGTATCTTGTTATTTATTTCAGTGTCCAGTGTATACTTTGTGGATTATGTATTATGAATTTATGTGGATGTGTTTTATGAGAGTGAGTGTGTGTGTGAGTGTGTGTTGTGTGTGTGTGTGTGTGAAAGAGAGAGAGAGTGTGTGTATGTGTGAGAGAGGTGGCGGGGTGAGAGAGCATGCATGAGTGGTCATAACATTGCTTTTGTGATTTTTACGTATGTGAAATGGCTGATGATTGAATGTCACGTTGATACCTTTTGCACATAAATATATATACTAAATTCTTCTATTTGAAGCCAACAAAGAGTCTTGAAGTCTTTAGTAATGAATAGCATGAGGACTGCTGTAAATCTGATTGTGAAGAATGAACTTTCTCCCTCCCGTCTTTACAGTGGAATGGAACACACTGACACAGTGCCCGCCTGTACCAACCCAACAGCTGCAGGAACAGTCAGCATGGATACACTTTGTCTTTTTCCAAACCAGAGTATGTACAGTAAACGGTGGGTTGTTGATGTACATGATTAAGTGTTTTAAAGGAAAGCATGGGGGTATTAGCATGCTTTAAATGAAATCAAGAGTAATTGCTAATGGTCTAAATTAGAATACAAAGTCACTGAACATGAATGAAAAAGTGCTCAGTAAACAGAGTTCTATTGATTTTACAAGAAGAATCGGTTCAGTCCATCCCTTCAAGTTGTTTTAATCCTGAAATATATTACAAATGGCATGCCTGGCAGGATTAGGAGGGGTGTTCATTAAAGATTTCCCCTGACCCACTTCCCACGGACTGAGAGTAACAAAACTTGGCACAGTTATTTGTATTTGTATTTCTTTTTATCACAACAGATTTCTCTGTGTGAAATTCAGGCTGCTTTCCCCAGGGAGAGCGCGTCGCTACACTACAGCGCCACCCTTTTTTTTTTCTTTTTTTTCCTGCGTGCAGTTTTATTTGTTTTTCCTATCGATGTGGATTTTTCTACAGAATTTTGCCAGGAACAACCCTTTTGTTGCCGTGGGTTCTTTTACGTGCGCTAAGTGCATGCTGCACACGGGACCTCGGTTTATCCGGTCTCATCCGAATGACTAGCGTCCAGCCCACCACTCAAGGTCTAGTGGAGGGGGAGAAAATATCGGCAGCTGAACCGTGATTCGAACCAGCGCGCTCATATTCTCTCGCTTCCTAGGCGGACGCGTTACCTCTAGGCCATCACTCCACTCCAGTTATTAGTCTTTCTGTACATAGGTACCACCAAGGGTGACACACTTTTTTCATCGCTTTATGCAGCTGTGAAGACCTTGCCTGTGGAACTAGAAGTCTGCAGGTGGCACCTGAAGCTATGACTTGACCTCAGAAAGAAGTGTTTCATTGTCTGATAAGTACTTGCACTGAAATAATGACTTCATGGTTGGAAAGAGGTGGAAGTCAGATGGTGCGAGGTCAGGAGAGTAAGAGGGGTGAGGAAGGATTTCATAGCCGCAGGACCATGCTTCCCTCTAGGCAACATGCGAGTGGTGAACTGCAACGTTGTCTTGCAGGAGGCGGACACCTTTGGTCAGCATGCCATGCCTCTTGGTTTTGATGGCCTCTCGCATTTTCTACAGCGATGAAGCTCAGTATGTCCTGGTGATTGTGATACCCTTTGCCAAGGAATCCATCGTCACCGCTCCGCGCTGGTCTTAAAAGACTGTGAATATGACCTTGCCTGCAGAGGGTTGGACACTTGCCTTCTTCAGAGGTGGTGAGTTAAAATGCTTCCATTGCTGTGACTGGTCTCTGGATGATTGTGATGGACACATGTTTCATTCTGCGTGATTAGTCTTTTGAAGAAGTCATGGCCAAAGAGCCTGGGAGCATGTGACCCGTTCCTGCTTCTGGAAAGCTGTGAGCAACCGGGGAATCCGTCGTGCAGACAGCTTCCGCATGTGCAAATGGCCATGGACGATTTTCCACAGACCCCACGCTGATCTTGACATCTTGGGCTAGTTGGCGAACGGTTTCCAACAGTGTCTGACCACACTTGAACTGATGATGCCAGTGCTTGACTTCATGTCACACAATGGGGCATCCTCCCCATAAGTCTCTTTCATCTCATCAGACATCTCCCTTGGTGTGCGGCCTCAAAGTACAGAAACTTGATGGCTGCCTTGCATTCAGTTGGCTCCAATATGCAAGTTACCACGTGAACTGTAGGGATCTATATGTGTTGTTATACACATGCAATTTCAGCCTCCAACAATAACGGAAGTAAGTCAGGGGAAATCTTTAACTGACACCCTTTGATGGAACCAAATTAAAAAAAGAAAATGTTGGTTGAGAGAAGACCATTAACAGTTTTGAGTGGTAGAGAAAAACTGCATAGTGTTTAATGTGTGTGTGTCTGCTGTTTGTGTTTCAGTTGTAACCAGTGCCCCAGAGACTTGTTTGGTGACTTGACTGTTGCATGTGACCGTGTGCTGTCATGTGACCATGTACTGTCATGTGACTGTGTGCTGGAAAGATGGCAGACAAGGACAGAGGGAGCTCCACCTGCAGACATGTTCACCAGAACGAACGGTTTCCAGCAGGCGATGGTGCCCTAACTGCAGCGTTGTGTTGCCGTACTCTGCACTGTCGTATTTTTTCTGACGCTCTTGTGAGTACAGGCATTATGTGCAGAAAGATGAAAATGTGCCACATGATTGATCAGTCATCTCGAGTTGCAAGGGTGATTGCTTTAGTTGCCTCATATCCAACACCAGAGGAAGTTTAAACCAAAACAGGGGAGGGGGCTAGTTGGAAGGATGGGTGTGTGTGTGTGCAGGGTTTTTTTTTTGTTTTTTTTTTTTCAGAAGGGGCGTTGAAGACTTTTTGTATGAGCAGATTGTCGGCATCAGTCAGAATATTACTTTATCAGTCTGTTGTTTGTAAATGTTTTCTGGTGATGTAAATTCACAGTACAAAATTTTTACATGAACATGTTTTTGTTGACTCACTTGTGTAAACAAAGTGAGTCTATGTTTTAACCCGGTGTTCGGTTGTCTGTGTGCGTCTGTGTGTCCGTGGTAAACTTCAACATTGACATTTTCTCTGCAAATACTTTGTCAGTTGACACCAAATTTGGCATAAAAATAGGAAAAATTCAGTTTTTTCTAATCATCTTGTTTAAAACAATATTGCACCTCTGGGATGGGCACAAAAAAATTTTTTTTTTAAAAGAAGCCTAATTATATGTAAACTGCATTTACTGTTATATTTATATTTTTTGTATTCTCTAAACTTGGCACTTTGACCTCTTATTCTGACACAACAAGAGGAGTCATTATTATCATTTTTTGTTCAAACAGGAACTTCTTTTGCTAAGCATGGAATTTTTATTTATTTTGCAAACGTTTTGGTGCAGATAGTAAAGAAGGAAAATTACTCTGTAATTAATGCTAGGGGACTTAATTTATCACAAGTGAGTCTTGAAGGCCTTGCCTCTCTTGTTTTTTGTTTTTTTTGTTTTAAGTCCTGTTCTTGAAGAGAAGTGGACAAGAACCCGATGCAACACTAACACCCAGACATACAACACAAACCACAGATTATAACGAATAGCTCCTGGACCAGCACTCAGAAAATTGTTGTTTCTGTTTATATCTGCGAGTTCAGGGCAAGTTCACATCCAGTTTGAACTCCTATAAGTTCTGTATGATGATCCTGTGTGCAAAAATGTCAGCAAAGAGTCAGCACATGGCAAGACGGTTGCCATCCCCATACACTGGAACTGGCTGCAGGGCAGGTCCATCCTCAGGATACAAGTCCATGGTGGGTTCATCAGTATCGAAATCACAGACAGCGAAATTCCCGGTGCCGAGGCTGTGGCATGTTCTTCAGCAACCTGACGGATGTCTGCAAAAGACTGAGCAGTGCAGTGCAGTGCACAAGGCAGTTGGGAAACTTGCTGAAAGAAAAGTGTATCGTGGATTTCTGGTGGGAAGGATGGTGGAACTGAATCCTGAGTCAACACTGTTTCTTCTGCTCTCTTTTTGAGCACAGCTGCTGGTAACCATGGACCGATGTATTTTTCACTGTTTGCAATTTCGCTGTCTTTGCAGACAGTAGCTGCAAAAAAAGGTGATGCCTGCTTTTTTTTGCTTTTTTTTTTTTCCCCCTCAACTGATTTAATTTGGTCTCACAGCATGCAGACTTTGTTAACCAGTTGAAGTCTGCAATGATTCGGATAACAGGGTTCCGTCAGTGTCAGCCGAATGAACCTCCACAAAAGATCTCAGCAGATGCTGGAAGTCATTTGACATCTTTCTGATGGAGAGATTTTCTGGACAGTACTTGAGCATCTCACTGGCTGGTTGGATGGTGAAAAAAAAATCAAATAATAAACATACATATTACACAGCATAAAACCATACGAATACACTCACACACACACGCACACGCACACACACACACACACACTCTCATCATCGTCAGAATCACTTCCAGATTGTCCTCCAAAGTCTTCGTCACCACTGTTTAAAGTCGTTTAGTACTTCTTGTAATACTTCCAATGCACTATATCGCTTGAAAATAGGCCTGCCTTTCGAAGAGCATTGTTGATCCACTATCTTGAATCTCATTATCGCGACATGTCGCGTTTCAGACCATCACATCACTCGTGAATTATTCTTCCAGCGGTTAATAACTTAATGGGGAAGGAACTGTGCTTTGACATACCTTTGATGGGGCTGACCCATTTTCAGTATTATCTCCCATATATTTTTTTCAGATTTCACTGACGAAATGATGTAGTGATACCCTCGATTATGAGCGTATCTGTGTTATCGGAAGATATTGTGTTAGCCACACCCTTGATTATGGGCGTATCTGTGTCATCGGAAGACATTGTGTTAGCCACACCCTCGATTATGGGCGTATCTTTGTCACCGGAAGACATTGTGTTAGCCACACCCTCGATTATGGGCGTATCTGTGTCATCGGAAGACATTGTGTTAGCCACACCCTCGATTATGGGCGTATCTGTGTCATCGGAAGACATTGTGCTAGCCACACCCTCGATTATGGGCGTATCTGTGTCATCGGAAGACATTGTGTTAGCCACGAAGCAAGCAGTGAAGAGGATAATCAGGAGAGGAAAAAGGTGGGTCTTCAGACTGGATTTGAAAGATTGCCATGAAGATGAGTGACGGAGTGCAGAGCCAGGTCTTCTATCTCACCTCTCAGTTCTTCAGTCATTTCTGCCGTGGTACCAATTTTCTCCACCCAAGCTTTCCCACACTGCACAGTTTTTGACTCACTTGTGTAAACAAAGTGAGTCTATGTTTTAACCCGGTGTTCGGTTGTCTGTGTGTGTGTGTGTCTGTGGTAAACGTTAACATTGACATTTTCTGTGCAACTACTTTGTCGGTTGACATCAAATTAGGCATAAAAATAGGAAAAATTCAGTTCTTTCCAGTCATCTTGTTTAAAACAATATTGCGCCTCTGGGATGGGCACAAAAAAATAAAGAATGAAGCCTAGTTATATGCAAACTGCATTTACTGTTATATTTATATTTTTTGTATTCTCTAAACTTGGCACTTTGATCTGATATTCCGACCCAACAGCTAGAGCAGTCATTATTATCATTTTTTGTTCAAACAGGAACTTCTTTTGCTAAGCATGGAAGTTTTGTTTATTTTGCAAACGTTTTGGTGCAGATAGTAAAAAAAGGGAAATTACTCTGTAATACTAGGGGAGTTAATTTGCTTTAAACTGATCTGTCTCATCTTAAACATTACATTTTGAAATTATACTCGATACATAAAAAGCTTGGATTTTTTTTTTTTTAAGTGTATCACAAGTGAGTCTTGAAGGCTTTGCCTCTCTTGTTTTTCTTACCTGAACCATGTTACTTCTGTCTACAGTTGCTCTTGTAATTCTCTCTGCCTTGCCTCCACGAACACTGGCGCACACGCCTGGTGCCTGGTGCACAGGTAAGACGCAAGTAAAATGTGCACACCACTAACAGCACGAATCTGGAGGCATGTGCTCACAAAATACAAACACCAGTGATACAGCAGATCAGCACAGACTGCAGGAGATAATGATCACAATAGGATGTCACTTATAACGCTTTAATAAGATACAATATTTAAATGCGATTTATGAAAGTTAACTACCTGCCGACCTGTTTGAAGACATAATTGGACACAAAACAGAAACGCCAAAGAATCGATAGACAGATAGAAAATGTGAAAAAAAACTTAGCCGTATGAAGTGCACAGGAACAGGTGTCGAGATGGCTGCTGTCAAAAGAGGGCGCTAGCCAGGGGGACAAAGGGGAGGTTACCTACTTCCGGGAGGTTATCAGCCGTAGTACTTTTGTTTTCTCTGCATAGGCAGATAGTAGTTTGCACAGGACAAGAATGTCATGCCCCTGCCGGAGTCTGCACTAGTTGGGTCACGGTGAGTATGTTATTTAAACATAATTTTAGATAGAAAAATTTCCTTTATGAAAGTTACCTGCCGACACTGGAGGTCAAACCGACAAGTGATCAACAGTTGATCGTGTAATTCTGTCTGCCATGCCTCCACTTCTGGTTCAACACCACAGCTACTGCATTTCCTTTCAGTGCACAGCCTGCTGAATTCCAGCTCTTTGCACACACACAGTGTCCTCAACAAGCTGGTCAACATTTTTTTTTTTTTTTTTCCTGGTCAGATGTTTGTTGAGCTTTTCAACTTTGTTCATGGGATTCACACAAGCCTGGCACAAACACTGAAGGAAAGCCCGGCTGCTGGACAGCAGGATGTGTTTCGGTCGCTTTTGTGGTTGTCTCTTAATTGTTTTTGTTGCAGCAGGCGACGGGCGCCATAGCCGAATGGTTAAAGCGTTGGGCTTTCGATCTGAGGGTTCGAATCACGGTGACGGCGCCTGGTGGATAAAGGGTGGAGATTTTTACGATCTCCCAGGTCAACATATGTGCACACCTGCTAGTGCCTGAACCCCCTTCATGTGTATATGCAAGCAGAAGATCAAATACGCACATTACAGATCCTGTAATCCATGTCAGCGTTCGGTGGGTTATGGAAACAAGAACATACCCAGCATGCACACCCCCGAAAACGGAGTATGGCTGTCTACATGGCGGGGTAAAAACGGTCATACACGTAAAAGCCCACTCGTGTGCATACGAGTGAACGCAGAAGAAGAAGTTGCAGCAGGGTTCCCGGGGACTTCAGCTTATGCCAAGTAAGGACTCTGTAAGGACTTATAAGAGACATGGAAATCCTACCTGTGCACGTCTTCCACGACGTTTTTCTGATGATCAGGGGCTCATTTAAAGTCATAATGAAGTGTCTTGTGGCTGCATGGTGCTGAATACTACAAGAAATTCAGTCACTGAAGAAAATACACACCTGGAGATAACTCTTCATGCCAGCATGTTGACCATTACTACAATACTAGAAATCCAGTCACTCACAAAGTCAGTTGAAAAACAACAACAACAAAAACACACCAGATGTCTTGATGCCTGCATAGTGAGCATTACTGGTAGAAATTCTTTCACCTCCAACTGAATTTAGCTAAAAAAAATATATATATACACTCACACACGGAGGTGTCTTGATGCCATGATACTGTGCATTACTGGAAATCCAGTCACCCACAACTGAAAAAATACACACATGATGTCTTGACACTTGCATACTAAGCATTACTGTAGTCATTTGCAGTTGGGGTGTGTGGGGGGGGGAGGGGCCTGTTCATCAAATCAACACAATTTGATTTCCCCCTCCACTCTGTTGATGTCTTGCTGAACTTCCCTTTCATCTTTTTTTTTGTCATTGGCTGACAAACGCATTGTGTTTGATCTTTCAATGAGACTGAAGCTTCTCTGTTTCTGAGCCTGCAAGCTCAGTCGGTCAGCGAGTTCCAGAGTATGCCATGCCTCATCACTGGTGGTATTCAGTTTTATTTCTTCAGTGTGGTCAGCTTTCTCCCAGCCTCTTTCTCTGCTGAGGTTTCCCATTTGCCGCCTTCTGCTTTCTCTGTTCAGCCAGGTACCTGTCGTATCTACCCCATGCCCCTGTTGCATGACACGAGAGTGAAATACAACACGGCTGATTCTCTGAGAGTTTTGTTTAGTGATGTCCCACCTTGGGCAGTTGTTGGAATTTTTAAAAGAAGCAAGGACTTATAACAAGATTTGAGATTTTATTTACATGTAAGATTTTTAACTGATATGTGGACAGTTTTTTGTTTGTTGGTTGGTTTTTTGTTGTTGTTTTTTGTTTTGTTTTTGTCTTTTTACTAGGTTTTTATTCTTAACTGACATGGGTATGGTTTTAAAATTAATGTGGTGTCAGCCCTGATATGGCCTTAGTGGTTGGCTGGGCTGTAAAAAAACATGATTTGATTTGATTTGAACTGACAGAAGTAGTTTCTTATCAATCACACCCTCCTCCACTCTTCCCACACTGTGGATGTGATCCAAGACAACTCTGCGTGCCATCAGAGCAGCTTTGCTATGATTTGTCTGACACCACCTCTTTGTTGAAGGAAAACCCTCTTTCCACAACTTGCCTGTCCTTCCACGGGACAGCAGAAGCAGCATCCTCACAATGGACCACAACGTCTGGAACTCATCTTTGTGTACAGTTGGAACGAATAATCCAGCCTCTGTGACGTAGGATCAAAATCATCTGCTGCACATTTCACTGTAGCAATGTCAAGGAAAAGGAAGAAATCTTGAGATGCCTTGTCACACGTCTCATTCATCAGTCTTCTGGCTGCCTGACAGCACTGAAGCACCCGCTTCATCCAGCTCATGCAGAGGTCTTTTTCACCCATCATCTTGGGATTGAAGCAGCTCAAGTTCCTGACCAAAGTGTATTTTATTAAGAAGTGATTTGTCTTGAAGTAGTTTCTGCACCACAGCCTTCAGAAAGTCTCTGCATTCTCCTTTGAATTCCGTCACCAATCCCTCCATCATTGTACCAGTGGAGCACTTGAATTCAGACAGCAGTCGATCTGTGTGAAAACCAAGTTCCACCTTGTTTGAATGCAAATGGTTGGTGGAACTGCCCACATCAATCTGCACCAGCCTTTGAACTGTACAGTCCTGCAGAACTTCTCCTTTGATGAACCACTTCATCAAGGTTTTCAGCATGTCCTGCAGGTCTCCACACATGAATGGAAGCAGGGGCTGATCCGCCTGGTATTTTGTGGGAAATGGTGCCAGTGTACTGGCCACAGAGCAGAAGAATGCCAAACGGCAAGGCAGCAGGGGAGTAGATATGACACCAGTCTTGACAATGTCAAAACTTTGTTTCTGGTCAGTGTGATATGCTTATCCATCGCCCCTTTAACAAACTTCCTAAGATCTGCAATCATCTCAATTGCTCTTGTGGCAACTGACTTGTTTTCCAGCCAGCGATGTGTGCTAAACTTGGCAGGCAAAACTGTTGAGCCCGTAACTGTCAAGAAATCTCTCCTTGCTGGACTGTCTTTAAACAAAGTGTAGGCAGCTGCCTCACAGCCACTTCTGAAAGCAGTATGGACAACATGCAGTTATGGTGTAAAATGATCATAATAAAGTGCCTTTGGCAAATGAAGATATAAAACAATGGGACCTGTCTACTTTTCGGGAAAAAGAAATCTTGAATGTTTCAACAACTTACCCAGACTAATAATGGGATCATGCGAATCATAAAAAAAAACATGCTGTAAAAACTTGTATACTAGTAAGCGAGACAAGTATGGCACATGGCACCTTTTGACATTGCCTCAGAGCAATTCTTACTTGTTAAAGGGGGGTGAGGCCCCTCTATGTATTCCCTGTGACGAGTCTCTTACTGTGAAGCACATGCTCATTGACTGTTGGGATCTGCATGACATTGGACACAGACATTACATGGTGGATTCTCTGAGAACTTTGTTTTCTGATGTGATGTTTATCTGTAGATGCTAATGGACTAATAAGTGAACATTTTTTATCAGATATGAGTGTTTTAAAACTCTGGAAGGTTTTTTAAAAAACTTTTTGAGTGAACAGCTAGAAGCAGTGACTGGTTTTTATTGTACTTTTTTTACCCTTGACTTGAATTAGTGCATACATGGTGATAGCCTTGAGATGGCCTTAGTGGTTGGCGAGGTTCTAGACACCATAATTTGAGTTATTTAAATTTTGACGTTGCCTTATACATGAAGTTCCACATGCCTTAATGAGAAGAACATATGTGTGTGCAGGGTAGGCTCTCAGTGGCCTTCCAATCATCAGTAACACACACTGGCATGCATACACACTTTGAGCAAATCTTTGAAAAGTGCAGCCACTGTTACTACTGCTGCTCCCACCACCATTTGTGCTGGTTTTTTTCTGGAAGTAGTTTAACTTATGCATCAGTTCTACCCTCTGGCCACTCCCAGCAATGTCTCCCAAGAGTGTGTGATTGCATTGTATGTGTTTGAAGTGCTGAGGGTATGTTTCCCCATTTTGTTTCTTTCAGATCTTGTAGCTGACATACAAGCTGAGTGGTGTCGTCTGCTTGTGTTGGATGACTGCCTGTTGATTCCTGTACTGCTTTGTGCAGTACGTTTTCAGGGTTTTCCAGTGCTCTGAAATAAGCCATAACCTGTTCTAATTTGTCTGGTCTCCACAATTACTGCCACACCTGATGCTGCTGCTATTACTGCTCCTATGATTCTTAACTCAATGTATGATTATTCTTTTTCCTTTAATTTTGTCATTTGCGTGTTCTGTTGTGTATGACTGTTGTTGTTCTTTACTTTTATGCATAGGTTTCGTTTTCTAGGTCTAATACCATTAACCGTTCTTATTTTCTGGCTGCATTTTTGGAAGTCATGCAGTGCCAAGTTCAGTGGACTTTCTTATTCCAAGCAACAGCTACTGCAGTGATTCACCTAATGCAATTGTTGTAGCTAATTCAGGACTTAACTGATCAACACACCTTAATCGTCATGATAAATTCATTTCACTTAATTGATCCCAATTGGCAGATGTCATCTGTTTTCGTAATGACGTTTGTTATCTTTACTGTTTAGTTGCAGTGGGTTTCAGGTTTTCTAACGTTTGAATAGCATTAACGTTATTTTCGGCTGCATTTTGAAGTCATGGCAAGGTGCCAGTCTCATGGAGTGCTTTTACTAATCCATAGATGATACGAGGCAACACTGCTAAAGTTGTTCTAATAAGTGTGTGATTGCATTGTATGTGTTTGAAGTGCTGAGGGTATGTTTCCCCATTTTGTTTCTTTCAGATCTTGTAGCTGACATACAAGCTGAGTGGTGTCGTCTGCTTGTGTTGGATGACTGCCTGTTGATTCCTGTACTGCTTTATGCAGTAGGTTTTCAGGGTTTTCTAGCGTTCTGAAATACGCATTAACCCGTTCTTATTTGTCTGGCCTGCATTTTTCGAAGGTCATGCAGGTGTCGCAAGGTCTCAGTTGGAGTGCCTTTTCTTATTCCCAAGATGAGTATCAGTGCATCACTCTAAATTGTTGCTAATTTCAGGTTACTTGGAGAAACTGTTTGATCCCTTGTCCAGAGTCAGTTTCACTGAAAGCACACACATGAGTGACATTTTTCACATTACATTTGGGTTTATTGTTTTTGGATAGTTGCATGTTGGTATGTAACTGTTTTGATATTGCTCAGTTTCTTTTTCACCAGATTGTTTTTTGAGGAGTTTTTAACAGCCTCTGGTGTCACCTAGTGGATAAAGGATATGATTTAATTTAAACCAATGGCAAAGCAGCTTGATATCTTAACAATCTGTTTGGCATTGAAGAAGGCAACACGGAACGGGTGGCTCATGAATTTCTTGTAGTTTGTACTGTTTTGCGTTTTTGCACCCCGAAGGCTGCAGTATTTCATACGCTCCCCTTACGTATTGCATGCCACCATGAAATGATGTTCTGGGTTGAAGTGTCATCAAGCCAAAAGCTGTGAAACTGATGTCCACTGCATCCATGATTGAGGTGCAGGTGACGACACAGCTCGACCCAAGTTGACGTGCAGGGTGTCTCCCAAGTGTATGTAATAGTATTGTGGAGGTGTTTGAGATTGTCTTGTAGAGGTGTGTAAAGTGTTGAGGGTATGTTTCCCCATTTTGTTTCTTTCAGATCTTGTAGCTGACATACAAGCTGCAGTGATTACTTGAGTGCCACAAGTGTGTAGCACTTATGTCAGACTTAACTACCTCACACACACCTTAAATCGTCAATGAATTAAATGCATTTACAGCTTTAATTGGATCCCAATTTGGCAGATGTCATCTGTTTGTCGTAGATGACTGTTTGTTGACTCCTTTACTGCTTTATGCAGTAGGTTTTCAGGGTTTTCTAGCGTTCTGAAATACGCATTAACCCGTTCTTATTTGTCTGGCCTGCATTTTTGGAAGGTCATGCAGGTGTCGCAAGGTCTCAATTGGAGTGCCTTTTCTTATTCCCAAGGTCAGTATCAGTGCATCACTCTAAATTGTTGCTAATTTCAGGTTACTTGGAGAAACTGTTTGATCCCTTGTCCAGAGTCAGTTTCACTGAAAGCACACACATGAGTGACATTTTTCACATTACTCACCAGAGTGGATAAAGGATATGATTTGATTTAAACCAATGGCAAAGCAGCTTGATATCTTAACAATCTGTTAGGCATTGAAGAAGGCAACACGGAACGGGTGGCTCATGAATTTCTTGTAGTTTGTACTGTTTTGCGTTTTTGCACCCCGAAGGCTGCAGTATTTCATACGCTCCCCTTACGTATTGCATGCCACCATGAAATGATGTTCTGGGTTGAAGTGTCATCAAGCCAAAAGCTGTGAAACTGATGTCCACTGCATCCATGATTGAGGTGCAGGTGACGACACAGCTCGACCCAAGTTGACGTGCAGGGTGTCTCCCAAGTGTATGTAATAGTATTGTGGAGGTGTTTGAGATTGTCTTGTAGAGGTGTGTAAAGTGTTGAGGGTATGTTTCCCCATTTTGTTTCTTTCAGATCTTGTAGCTGACATACAAGCTGCAGTGATTACTTAAGTGCCACAAGTGTGTAGCACTGATGTCAGACTTAACTACCTCACACACACCCTAAATCGTCAATGAATTAAATTCATTTACAGCTTTAATTTGATCCCAATTTGGCAGATGTCATCTGTTTGTCGTAGATGACTGTTTGTTGACTCCTTTACTGCTTTATGCAGTAGGTTTTCAGGGTTTTCTAGCGTTCTGAAATACGCATTAACCTGTTCTTATTTGTCTGGCCTGCATTTTTCGAAGGTCATACAGGTGTTGCAAGGTCTCAATTGGAGTGCCTTTTCTTATTCCCAAGGTCAGTATCAGTGCATCACCCACTGCCCCCCACCCCCACCCCCCCAAGATCAACCCCTTCTTTTCCAATCCAATTGCTCTTCATAGTTTTATGCATGTGTTATCTATCTTGAACTGTTGTCAGCGTGAGTTTGAATGTCACATCTGAATTTATGCAATAAAATATGTTGATTGTACTTTTTTTCAGTGTTGAGCGAATGAGAATACACAGAACAAAATTCAGTGACATACACTCACAAAACCTTTAAAAGGTTTTTTGTTGTTGTTGTTTTTTTCAGGGGTGTGGGGATCAGGATGGAACAGCAGATTCACACAGCTTTCATCAATTTAATGACTAAAAAGAACATTTCCAATAAATAACAGTATACAATACGTATTGCCAAATTTCTGCATTTAAATGTTAGTGTTTGTATAGGAAACAAAAAGCAACAACAACAAGGCATGAAAACAAAGCTGTAAATAAGGGGAGAGGGGGGATACTGTTAATGCTTCTTAACTCCTTTCATGGCAGAAACTAAGGGGGGAGATAAACAGGCAGCTGTTGTTGTTAGCAAACCGAAATCAGAATAAAATCGACACTTTTGGGGGTAATGACTAGAACTGCTGGATGAAAATGGTGCATAAATTACTGAATAAGACAGTAGTTGTATAAAATATGTTAATATTTCATGAATGAAGGTGGTTTTTTTTTTTGTTTGTTTGTTTTTCCGGGCATGTCCTGAAGGCCTGACCAGGCTTGACCAGCATGTTGGGTATGAGTATGTGCTCTTCTTTTATCATATAAGAATTTTCAAAGCTGAAGTGGTGTGGCGCATTGATTGGGGTCAGTCGGCATGCTTTTGATACCTACTTCAAACACGTGCATCTGAAACTATCCAAAACAAAAGTAGGGAGAAAAAAAAACCGGAATGAACAGCAAAAACACAAAGAGAAGGAAAGGAAACCAACATGAATCATTATGGATGAGAGAAAAGAAAAGAAAGGTGCAACTCTGAAATTTTTGTTGGGCACTGAAAGTGCAGGGGGTTGATGCAGAACAAAGAAAAGTCAAAATGAAAAAAAAAAAAAAAAAAAGTCAAATTGATATGACTTAAGAATGCTACTTGCATGCTGCTCAAAATGTTGCTCTGTTAAAGGAGCAACAGACCCAAGTTTCTGCAAATACTTTGTAACAATATGTTTTTAAAAAAAGGAAATTTAAAGAACTTGAAACCGGAAAAAAAAAACAGAAAAAAAAAATATATATATATATATATATAACTTGAAAAACAAACAGACAACAAAAAGCACTGTGCTACCACTTTGCTAAGATGAGGTGGGGCAGTAATGGACACACTCAGTGACTCGTCCCATAAGTGAACATCAGACGGGAATATTTGCTACGTTTAAAAATGGACACACCCCCCCCACATGGCACTGGAATTTGACTCGATCCAAACTCTTACCAATGTCACATGCTTCTAGCTTACACACCCATTTCTGATTCACATGTAAACCTCGGTATTTTACAACATGATGAACATGTATACATAAACCGTCCCATGCACACTGAAAAACAAAAACAACAACAACAAAAAACTGGTTCATGAGGAATAAATACAGAAACTTAATACTTTTCAAGATAAATCCAGTGAAGTGCTTACATACTCTAATATTAGTCTACCAGGCTGCAGCCAACGTAGATGAGAATCAACCACAAACAGCTATCTTCCAAGTAACATAAAACATAACTGATAGAATTCAACTCAGTAAGGCAGTGACATCAAGTATTAAAACTGGTGTTTTCAAACAAGAGCTGGTTTATAATAGCAAACTTTGTGGTGCTGGGTTACGTGAAAGACTTCAGCAGTGGCTATATTTGCTTAGTGTTGAATTAAGTCTATGAAATTAGCAGAACAGACACTAGGAAATTTCTCAACGCAAAGCAAAATTTGTACTGCCAAAATCGTGCACGTAACCCACTCCTAGGACTGCTGTCTGCAAAGTTGACATCTGATCCCTTGCAACTGGCTGGGTTGTATGAACAATTTGGTTACAGCAAGATAGCAACGTAATCAGTTATCAATGTACACTGTTCTGCATTACCCCCCTGCACTTTCAGTGCTCCACAAAAACTGGGAATTTCCACAATTTTCCACACTTTTAAATAAAGATGAAAACCAAATTCATATATATGTTGCATGACATCCATAAATATGTATATGATTTTTCATTTTGAATAGCCACAGTTCGGTATAATACATATTTTGTCTTCTATCATTTTTTAAGTGACATACATTGTAACAAACCAAGTAAACATAAATACACATGCACACAAAGGCTGCCAAAATTTAACTGAAAAGAATTGAAACCAATCTCATCATTGTCCTATAGCATCAATTCTCTTGAACCAGCTCAAACCAAGCTGCTGATCTTCGACATGATTTTTTTTCTTCTTCTTTTTCAAAGTTAACTCTTTCTATACTAAGGTACCCTATAGCGTACCTCATGCGCACAACGCTTTGTTACTGTGGTACGCTATAGCATACTGCAAGTTTAAAAATTTGTAGTTCATAGGTTAACGGTCTTGTGCAAAACTAAATGGCACAGCTCTGTTCTACAGTCACCCAAATGTGCACCTGTACTTTTATTGTGGCTGAGAATGCCTTCGTTTGAGAACAATACATGCGAGCAAATAGTCACCTAACTCTGCCTTCTTGCTCACTCACTCAACAAGATGACGTCTCCATCAACTTCGGCAAGTACTGTGGCTCAAAGTTGAATGCAAACTGATTCTGTAGTGGATATTCACTGTGCATATGCATTTGACCATTCAATTGCTACAATTAGTGTCTATGGTTAGAAAAGACCACACTTGTTAAATTTCTATTATATGAGAAAAACGCACCCCCTTTCTGTCAGTTGTGAAAAACATGGATTTTTTTCACAAATATGATAAATCAGTCAATAATAAAGTGGGTGCTTTGAAACTTTGCCAAATGTTAGTCCATTTTATTCTTTATATTAATACAAAATTTCACAGTTGTATGTACTTGCATTCTTTTTTAGATATTTCTCTTGTAACATAAACAGCTAGTACAGAGAGTATAATGAAGAATGTCATTGGGCAGTACAGAATGAGTTAACTGCTGTTAAAGCAATTAACATCCACTCAACAAACGACCTTTCACATCCTGTGGAAGGTACATTGAAAATGAACACCTACAATAAAGCCGTGTGCTTTTGTGTTTTCCATATATCACTACATCTGCAACTTCTTCCTGGAAGTAGTGGAAGGAATGTATGTTGTCACCAGGAATGCTACTAGAGCAAAGGAACACAATCCCTACACCTGAGCTCCAAGCTGGTGTGAAGGAATTACATCCCTTTATTTACAATTTATTTTCCCACTGCTGACGGTTGTGACTAAAGATGAACAATCCTATGCCCACGACTACATTAAAAACATGAACTTTTTTTAAAAAATCATTAAACAAAAAAGGAAATCAATTTGTCCAGTATAAAATCAAGCTTTAAAAATATTCTATTTTCAAACAGGTCTATCCCTTCAACAGCTTGTCACAAGACTTATGCACAAAAGATGCGGAAATAAAGTCTGTACAGCACTGCACAATTATCACAACACATTAGGAGAAACAAAAATAAGAAAGTGACATAATTAAAATATTACGCACACAATTAAAACACTACTACGGGGGGGGGGGGGGGGGGAGGTGGGCGCCATCCAAAACTTAATGCCCATCACTCTCTATGAAGCACTGCATTTTCATAACGCAGTGGTATTGTTTTATATATAATTTAAAAAAAAAAAAATTTTCAAGGAATAAAAACAAAAGACAGAAAAGAAACGGTTTTGGCACGGGAGGTTCATTCAGCACACACACACACACACACACACACACATATATACTCTTCTCCAGTCCAGGCAACAGTTCAGAACTAAACAGAATCCAAGTTTCCAAAAACCAGCCAACGAGCAAATGATGTACTGGGATTGGCAACCTGTTAAATTAATCATCATTGTCGTAATAATTTGGGGGTCTTGCTCAGACCTACGCTCATCACCACTAGAAGCAGGCAGTCTCAGCACTTTTTACAGTAAACTGTAAGCGAAACGATCAAAAAATATTTTTAAATAATAAATTTTTTTTTTTTTTGGTATTCAAACCTTAAAAAAAAAATTTTTTTAAGCTCTCTGATTGAACTGATTACAACACACTGGCTGTGATGGAAGTATGGTGGGTCCACGTCTCCCGGAAGGGTGACTGGCATTCTGTTTGTGTCCCCAGGGGTCATACAGGTTTTTGAATGGTAAAATGCATTAAAAAAAATAATAAAATAAAAAACCAACCTTTATTACACACTTAGCAAAGGCCAAATGCTTTTCAGTATCACTTTGATAACTCGAATGAAAGGAACAGTATTCTGAGTGTAGGTTTATGCTCCTTGCACAAATTGCTGCAGTCAGGTAAAATCCTTCTGGGATCATACATACATACACACGCATATATTTTTTATATAATATATATATATGATTTTATTTTTAAATTGAAATTATTTTTACACTTTTAAATTCATATGGAATGTTTTGCTGCTGTGCGTTATTCACATGTTTGTTATTTTTTTGTCGGTAAAATTAAAACCTTTGCAAATCTGAACTTAAAAAAGGCATCTCTTTTTTCTTCTCCCCCCCCCCCCCCCCCCCCTTCATTCATTACAACTTCAAAACTATGAACCCTGTTTCCTTTTAAAACACAAGCAATGAATACCAGCCTAAAATATTAGGGAGGTTTGCAGGCCCGCTTCTGTGGTGGACCTTTCATGGCTTGCAAAGCAAGAAGTAGGTCATATGACGTCATGGGCAGCCCACCGCTGAAACAAGCTTTTCTGAGTTTGCACTGTCTTTTTGGCAGACGTTATAAATGGATCAGTTCAAACACCTGACGTCAGAGATGTGACACGAAACACACTCAAACTAAACATAGGAAGATTAAAGGGAATAATGGGCGTAATAAAACCAAACATCTTGTAAACTTGCACAAATTATCACCAAAAATGTTCAAAATCCTTTCGTCAGAACAGCAATTTCCAAGATGAAATTTTAGCCTTTCGGTGACTGGGGGAAAAAACAGGAAACAGGGATGCGCATGCGCACAGAGTTCTCGCTAAAAATTAACCGGGGAACCTCCACGAAAACCAAACCCTTCTGCATACCCTTCCTGTTGTGGGATTTATCACTTCAGAACAGCTCCAAGTGAGATCGTTCTGAGGCATTTATGTGCAAGAATCCGGAGGCCCAGGTCAGAAGACAGAGATTGCCCCAAGTTCCAAGTTCTCACCCTCTTCAAGTGGATCAAGGATTCCGGCTCAAGTTTCCCAAACACTGCAGAGTCTGTATCTTCCCTGCCTGGTTGACTGGGGTAAGTTATGAAAGAAAGTATAGTCTACACCTTCTTTAACTTTGACTAATCTTCATCTGCATAGCATTATGTTTTTCTCCGTCGATCATGAAAGATCCAAAGATGAATATTAATCCATAAAAATGAGGTGGACATGGGTACAGAATCCGCACTTCCTTCAAGATCAGAAATTCAAAATAAGAATTTGCAGAGAACTCTACACATATACTGGCTTGCATGCCTCCTATCTGAGTCACAATCATGACCTATTTCATCATGCTTAACTTATTATCTGGAATGTGCAAATAACAACAAAGTACAAAAGTTTGCAACAAGCAGCAAAAAAATGCCAACAAGCCTATACAGCATGAGTAAAGAGCCCCCCCTTCCCATCCATACCTCTTCACACAAAATAAATAACAACCAAAAAAATTATTAAGAATGCTTGGTAACAGAAAGTGAAATAAAATAATTTTTAAAAAAAAGAAGAGAAACAAGGCCCAGAAACACATGGTTTGAGGGGAATGGGGAGGACCAAGGTGATGTTTCCACTCTGGAGTTCTGATAAACCTCCCACTGATAAGACAGTATGGCTGCCCCATCACCTGTGTCATTCCTGTGGCGTTACTCTCACTGCCAACTGTCCCTGAATCGTCGCCCCTCCCCCCTCCCTCCCCCACCTCTCACCCCCCTCACCTCCCCCTTCCCACATACACACTGCATGGTTTGTCTGTCTGCTGCAGTCTCAGCGCCAGCAGTCTGCGTGGAAAGTTCTATCAATGTTGGGTCACCACGAGGCCATGCAAAGAGGACGATATCAGTTCCAGTCTGTGCATGGACTTGTATGGACCACGGTGTAACATATGTAAGCACATGTAAGGCCTTACTTGGGAATTTCAAAATGTAAGGACTTATAAGGA
Organism: Babylonia areolata; assembly: GCF_041734735.1. Taxonomy (NCBI): domain Eukaryota; kingdom Metazoa; phylum Mollusca; class Gastropoda; order Neogastropoda; family Buccinidae; genus Babylonia; species Babylonia areolata. Next base: position 10,103,008 of record NC_134906.1, on the reverse strand, counting down.
TCCTACGAACACTGCAGTAGTAAAATAATAGCCCACCTCCACCCCCCACCCCCTAAAAAAAAAAAAAACAGAACATGGAACACATTTTTTCTAATAAATTACACACCGGTGAGCAGCAAATAAATGAACAAAGAAACCAAAGAACTCTGTGTCAACACGGTCTTGTCGAAAGTTGTTCTCTTGTCGGCATCTGGGTGAGGTCATCTCGTCTTCAGGAATAAATGTCCCAGCGTTTCCTGTTCTTGAGTCGTTTGCACAATGACAAACACTTTGAAAGAAATGACGAAGGGCGCAATAGCCGAGTGGTTAAAGCGTTGGACTGTCAATCTGATGGTCCCGGGTTCGAATCACGGTGACGGCCCCTGGTGGGTAAAGGGTGGAGATTTTTACGATCTCCCAGGTCAACATATGTGCAGACTTGCTAGTGCCTGAACCCCCTTCGTGTGTATATGCAAGCAGAAGATCAAATACGCACGTTAAAGGTCCTGTAATCCATGTCAGCGTTCGGTGGATTATGGAAACAAGAACATACCCAACATGCACACCCCCGAAAACGGAGTATGGCTGCCTACATGGCGGGGTAAAAACGGTCATACACGTAAAAGCCCACTCGTGTGCATACGAGTGAACGCAGAAGAAGAAGAAGAAAGAAAGAAATGACTTAACAGTTTGAACTCAATGACACACTGTTTGGAATAAATAAATCAGTGATAAGGGGGCTAGCTTTGAATCAGCGACAGGAGGGCTCGGTAGGAAGTACAAATGATTTGTCATGAAACAATAATTTCCATCAAAATATTTACAAAATATTATTTGGCTTCACTTCAACCAATAATTAAAGGATACAAACAGCTACACACTTCATAAATTTGGGGGGGGGGGGATACAAAAACTTAAACAAGAAAAACATAATCTACAAAGACTGACAGACAGACATGCATGTTTTCATCATTTAGCCTTTGCATGAGTAGAATCTGTGCAGAATACCAACATCCCCAATAGTTTCAGTTAATAGTTAACCTCCCCCCCATGCCCCCGCCCCCCACCCCCCCACCCCCCAAACTCTATCAAAATGCTGTGAATAATTTAATAATGCTTTGTATTTTGTATTCTTTTTTTTTTTTCTTTTTGATATTTACGTGTTTTTTTTCTATTTGTAAATGCACTGGGCTTATTCTTAAAATTAAGCGTAAATGTCCATAATAATAATAAGTTAACAGAAATACTGTTGCTGAGCTGTGCTGTGGTCTGATCTGTGCTTGTAATCGTTTAAAAAAAAAAAAGAGAAAAAAAAAAAGAGAAAAAACAACAAAAACACTCAAATTCTGGGGGTTGAGAAAACTAAAAATCTGAAGGTAAAAAAATCCCCCCTGCAAAAAAAAATATGACGCACACACACAAAAAAGCACCTAAAAAGATTCTGATCGCCTAGAAATGATCTACAATTCTGGAGGCCAAGAAAACTAAAAATTGTGGAGGTAGACACACTGCTGTCGCTTCAGTGACACCTTGCAGAGTTTGGGTTGGCTGGGTTACACAGAGAGATGAATGCTTTCAGGTTCTGATTCTTTCCTTTTTACTGCTCTCTTGAACAAAGCCTCCAGTCTCATCTCCTCTTCTAACACGATACTGCAGTACAGTCACTTCATACACACAAGTACACATAAACCATTTCACGGACATTATGCAATTTAACAATAATAATAATAATTATTTACATTGCACCAAATTTTGTGCAGAGACCAATCAAAGCGCTTTCACACCAGTCAGTCACACGCATGCACAACTCTAGACTGAAAAAAAAAAAAAACACAAAAAAAACTTACTGAAAACAGACACAAACACTCATACACACAACCACACATACATATATAATGCACAAACAATTTTTTTAAAAAGCAACAGACTTTCCTGGTCACCATAACTACTGGGCAGAAAATCAAGTTAAAATTATAGTTTAAAAAAAAAAAAGTGGAGCATCATAATTTCTAAAAACAAAAAGGAGCAGGGGAGAAGAATCGACAATGCAGGGGTAAAGAACACACTTTACACATGTTTGTAGTCACACACACACACACACACACACACACACACACACGCAAAATGATGCATACACACACGCACACACATATCAATACAATTTAAAAAGCCGAAGCTGTCCCTGATCAAAACTGCACAACGCATGCTACTGAAAAAAACAAAGAAAACACCACACACACCCCTCGCCCTCCCCCCCAAAAAAACACCACCTTATCATCTACAAGTAACTGCTCTACAAGAGTTCTTCCACAACTTTTTTGGCATCTGTTTGACCCAGAGATAGGAGGGAGCTAGGCACAGCAGAAGCATTGAGATCCAATCCAAACGTTATAATCACTATCATTCACTCTGTTAACTCACTCAGTACGGCCAGTCCTCTCTTCTCCTCTACACAGACCCCTCGGATGTCCAGTGGGTGTCTGAATGACCCAACCTTTAGCTTCCATCGTCAGAACTGTGGTATTCTTTGTCAACATTCACCTCTTCAGTATAAGAGCGTTCCGCTTGCAATATTTTGATGATGGTAATTGGGATGAAACGCTGTTAACGTCGTCTTTTTCGCCGTTCGTATGGAGAGAGTTAAAAGATTCAGGACAAAGACAGTGTTCATCATTTCAAACATGTGGACACCTTTCATTGACTCGTCTTCAAATATCTCAGCTCTTATTTCTTTTGTTTCCTCTGTAAATCCCAGCAAGACCCTTTCTTTTTTGGGGAGGGGGTGTGGGGGGGGGGATGCTATAAAAAAAAAAGATTTAAAAATACATATAAAAAAAAAACCTCCCTGATTTATACAGCCACAGACTGACAACCATTCATAAGACCACCTAATATGTCAATCACCAATATTAGTTCCTAACATTAGACTGGAGGAAAAACATCAACTCTTTTTTCGCTTTCCACTGATTAAAACACCAGTTGTTTTTTCCTCCACCCAACCACCTCTTAACTCACTCAGTACGGCCAGTCCTCTCTTCTCCTCTACACAGACCCCTCGGATGTCCAGTGGGTGTCTGAATGACCCAACCTTTAGCTTCCGTCGTCAGAATTGTGGTATTCTTTGTCAACATTCATATCTTCAGTATAAGAGCCTTCCGCTTGCAATATTTTGATGATGGTAATTGGGGTGAAACGCTGTTAACGTCGTCTCTTTCGCCATTTGTATGGAGAGAGTTAAAGCACTTCAACAGAGCTGTCAGAACTTAAAGGGATTTTTATATTTTATAGTAACAAAAATTAATACGGAAAAAAAAATCTCACCTGTGCAAAGTTAATGTATGCCAACCCAACAGAATATTCCATACCAGGGGGGCACTCCATTGGCCCTGTACCTCAACTATCGCTGACCAGGTTAATTATCTTCTCTATATAATCACCTGATACTGGCTATCAGTTTATTACCACCATACACTCTCCATTAAGAAAAAGAGAAAAAAAAAGGGCATCTGTCACTGAAGACAAAAACTACTTTGCAAGATACCAGTAAGACTTGGAAACAGGCCAAAAAAATTGGGGGTGGGGGGGGCAGACACAACAAAACTATCACAAAAAAGCAGAATGTCAAAAACAACGAAGAAGAAAGAAAAAAAAAGGAAGAAAGAAAGAAAGAAAAAACCCAAAACCAGCAATTCACTAAAAAGGATAGCTTTAATATTCGGTCTGCAATGCCTTGATGTTGTCAAAAGATATATAATAAAAACAACAACAACAACAAAAAACCCGCACCCAAAACAACAACAACATGAAATGTAAATGCAGCAATGTTAGAAACCACTCACATGAGACAAACTTAATGCATGAATATTGGAAACATTTCACACCACACACACACACACACACACACACACACCACACACACACACACACACACAAATCCCTGGTATCATCGGCATCAAGACTACAGTGCAAGTTTCCAACTTCAGTTTAACACACTTCCCAGCACACAATTTGATACTATTATATATAATATATCCACAGTCACAATTGTATGTTGTGCCTGAATTACAACACAGATCCAGCAAACTGTAATCTCACACAGGAAACACAAACTACACTTCAACACCCTTCCGTCTTCTGTTCAAGGGGTGAGAACTGAGGAGCATGAACACAGGGGTCGTTTCAAAATCACAAAACTCAGGATCCAAACCCACAAAAAAACAAAAACAACAACAAAAAAAGACAGACAGACAAACAAACAACAACAAAAAAACAACAAAACCAACAACAAAAAAACGTGGTGAAAAAACACTTGTTAGTCATACCATGACACAGAAGTTTTTTGTTTCCCATTGTTCCGAAACAGCTTGGATTTCCAACCGAACAAGCACCCACAGATAATGAACGAAAATCAGTGAACAATAATAATAAATAAATCTAAAAAAACTGGTTAACATCCGCTGGGCTAAACAACGATGTCATGTCTACGACATGAAAACCAATCTCTCCCCCCCCAACCCCCAATTGAGCGGTGACACACACACACACACACGATAAAAGAGAGGATGCAGTTAGTAAAACACTATGGTACAACATTCACCGATCAAACCCACGCACACATCGTCATCACCGCCGTCATCAGTAATCCCAACATGAGGATGGACACACACACACACGTGCACGCACACAAGGAGGCAAGCACCTGACGTTAAAGAGTGTAATTGGTTAGCGGATGAACGAACGCCTGTGCTGCGAATCCCTGTGACAAGCAGAAGCACCCCCCCCCCACACACACACACACACACACACACACAGAGAAAAAATCCCACTTCCGTCGATCCATAGCGTTAGTTAGATCCAAAGAGAAACACAAGGTTAGAAGACGTAAAGCCCGTGACTAGTCCATACATGGTGAAGAGAGGGGATTGAATGAGGTGAGAAACGTCATCGCCGGGACACAACGGACTAGCAAAGAGTCCACACACACACACGGTGGAGAAGGAATGATGCGAATCTGCCCACCACACAGCAGCCAGCTCTACGCTGGGGACGATGTGGATGAAAAAAACAGCCACGGTGTGTCACTGTCTGACTCCATGATGGATTGATCGATGGATGGATGGATGGATGGAGAGGGTGACGAGGAGCATGGCGGTGATGTCTGTCGGTTATCGTTATCGGTCGGGCGCCTGTTCTCTGCGGATGGGGGTGGTGACGACGAAGGCAGAGGAGGGGTTCTTTTCCCGGCAGTAGTGTCGGTGCATGGGCCAGTCCCTCTCTTGGCACTGCTGCCCACAGTATCTGCGCACACACACACACACACACACACACACACACACACACACCATGCCCATGAGAAGAAGGCACACGTACACATGCATGCATGTGCGCACGCACACTCTCACATACAGATGTACACACACACAAACAAACACACACCCTTTTCGCACACACATGTGCACATACACACACTCTCTCTCACACATGCATGCATATGCATACACACACACACACACACACACACACAGCCTATCACACACACATGCGCGCAAGTAAACATGCATGCACACACATAAACACACACTCCCACATATGCAGGCACACAAACACACACATGCACAAATATACACTCTCAAACACACGCATGCATACACTCTCTCTCTCTCTCTCTCTCTCTCACATACACACACAGTGACACACACACACACAGAGGTGCACATACACTTAACATTCTCTCTCACACACACACAAACACACCCACCATTCTCAGCCACCAAAGTATCCAGCTATTTCTCACTGTTATAGAAAAAACACACATCTATTTGGTTATGAATTAAGAGCACCAATATCTGGCTCTAAAAAGCCCCAGCATAATTATTTCCTGTAGACCTAGATATTAATGAATGACAGATGTAAGCTATCGTTTTCATCAGTATGGGATCAATTGGGATGGATCAAAACAGGCACTGCTGAACATCACTTAAACAAAAAGACTTAGCAGCAGTGCAGGGTCTCCTCTGATGTGTAGCCTCCTGGCAACCTATCACTAATAGTTCCCTGTGGGCTGGCGACGCTACAACCTAGGTGTGGCTGTGTAAAGGGGACTGAGGATAAACGGCATGAAGAGTGTGACTGAAGTGGTACAGATGATGGGGCAGCAGCAGCAGCAACAACAACTTAAAAGAAAAGAAAAGAAAGCCCTCTACATCTCCAAACAAAAACTGCGGATGGAAAACTACCCAAGACGACTCAGTCAGTACCTGACATACTGGCAACGCCCACAGATGTGGAACTCCCGCAGTTCCGACTCCATCCGAGAACATGGGGGGTAGTGACATTCGTAGTACAGCTCCTCTGAAAACAAAATGACAAGTGACCATTATACCTCACTCACTCACTCACTCACTCACTCATTCCCTCGACCGCTGGGGTCGTTGAGGGGACATATGGAAGATGTCATAGCTCGCCATGCCGTTCTGTTGGCAGCTGTCGTGAGGAGATCTGGCATTGTCATTTTGGTCCATTCCTTGACGTTGTCGGACCAGCTCTTCCTCTGCCGCCCCCGTCTGCACCCTCCCTCCACAGTCCCTTGCAGGATGGTTTTGGAGAGGGAGTTATGTCGTATGACGTGACCAAACCATGCCATCTTCCGTCGTTTGACAGTCGCCAGCAGTGGTTCTTGGGGCCCAACAAGGTTGCTGACCAGGTTCCGCACATAGTAATTGGTCTTGTGCTCCTTGTAAGAGATGTGTAGTAGTCTCCTCAAGCACTTGGTTTCAAATGCTTGGATTCTTCTCTCTGTTTCTGCCATCAGTGTCCATGTCTCACATCCATATAAGAGGATGGAGACCACTAGTGACTTGTAGAGCAGGAATTTTGTGTGGAATCTGATGTTGCTCTTCCATACCCTGTTCAGTCTGGCCATCGCTGCCGTTGCAGAATTAATCCTATTTCGGATTTCTGCTGTGCAGGTGCCATCTTTGGACAGGGTTGCTCCCAGGTACTTGAAGCTGGTCACTTCTTCCATGGGCTCACCATTCATGGTTATGTTGGCACTGATGTCAGTTGTGCTGTTGACCATGACCTTTGACTTCTCTGTGCTGACCTCCATGCCGTAAGCACTTGCTCTTGTATTAAGTCTGTCTGTTAGATCCTGGAGCTTGGTGTTAGTGCCCCCCATGAGGTCGATGTCGTCTGCAAATCGAAGATTGCAGACTGGCCTGCCGCCAATGGTGATGAAAGTGTGGTGGCGGTCTTCGAGGGTCTCTTGCATGATTCTGGGGTGTAGGGGCTCTGGATAGAGGTAGAATCATGCAAGAATCATGCAAGAATCATTATACCTCAGGGGGGATAAAAACAAACAACAAGACAGAACGGAAAGCCTCCCCACCCCCACCCGCACCCCCTCCCTCCACACAATCATGTGCCATCCTCCTCTCTTCTCTCCTTCTTCTCCTGCTCCTTCTGAGCACCGTCTTTTGCCAGAATGTCCGCGAAATGATCTAAGCTGATAGGTTTTATGCTATCGACATCTCTTAACTTTCTCAGCAAACTCCCATGGAACTGCAAAAAGCTCTACAATCTTATTCTCCACCATAAAACTATGTCCTGGATAAAACCAAAACCAAAAATAGCCATTTTTTTAACAAAAACCAAAACCAACCAAACAACAACATCAAACAAAACTCCACCACCACAGCACTGCTAAAATCACCACCAGCTCCAACACAAAGACATACAGAGAGACTCAGTATGACGGACAACAGCAAAGCAACTTACCAGTTCCACTCTCAAACACCCGGCCGTCTGAATCGTAGTAGCGGGCACACACATGCTCAGGGAACCTCTGGGAACAAAGCGACACACTTGTTCACAACTTCACCCTGTCATGTCAAAGAAACAGCAAGACCATTTCATTTATTTATCATTTCCATTCGCTATCATTCATTATTTATTTACTATCGTTGCTTATCGACCAGCCAACCACACAGAGCCGAACCATGGGCTGAACACTGAAAAAAATCAATCGTACAGAACTTAAAAAGAAGAACTTTAAAAGGAAAAAAAAAACCCAGAAGAAATCAGCCATGAATACAGTTATATTTACACACCTAATAGGACTAATCTATCAGTATTCTTTTAAATTATTTACGATCTGACATGACCTACATGCTGCTGATCTGACATGAAGTTTTCGTTCATTTACGATGTTGATGTCTGATATGACCTACATATTCATAGGAGTCAACCCACATGACTACATGTTCGTAGGGGTCAACTCACATGACCTACATGTTCATTGGGTATTAACCCACAATGACCTACATGCTCATTAGTGTCAACTCACAATGACCTACATATTTATTGGGTATCAACACACATTGACCTACACGTCCATAGGGTGTCAAACCACAATGACCTACATGTCCATAGGGTTTGAACCCACAATGACCTACACGTCCATAGGGTATCAACCCACAATGACCTACACGTCCATAGAGTATCAACCCACAATAACCTAAACGACCATAGGGTATCAACACACATTGACCTACACGTCCATTGAGTATCAACCCACAAAGACCTACACGTCCATAGGGTCTCAACCCAACAATGACCTACACATACATAGAGTATCAATCCACAATGACCTACACGTCCATAGAGTATCAACCCACAATGACCTACAAGTCCATAGGGTATCAACACACAATGACCTACACATCCATAGGGTATCAACCCACAATGACCTACACGTCCATAGGGTATCAACCCACAATGACCTACACATCTATAGCGTATCAACCCACAATGACCTACACGACCATAGAGTATCAACCCACATCGACCTACACGTCCACAGAGTATCAACCCACAATAACCTACAGGTCCATAGGGTATCAACACACATTGACCTACACATCCATAGAGTATCAACCCACAATGACCTACACGTCCATAGGGTATCAACACACATTGACCTACACATCCATAGAGTATCAACCCACAATGACCACACGTCCATAGAGTATCAACCCACATCGACCTACAAGTCCATAGAGTATCAACCTACAATGACCTACACATCCATAGAGTATCAACCCACATCGACCTACAGGTCCATAGAGTATCAACCCACAATAACCTAGAGGTCCATAGGGTATCAACACACATTGACCTACACATCCATACAGTATCAACCCACAATGACCTACACATCCATAGGGTATCAACCCACAATAACCTACACGTCCATAGGGTATCAACCTACAATGACCTACACGTCCATAGGGTATCAACCTACAATGACCTACACGTCCATTGGGTATCAACACATCCATAGGGTATCAACTTACAATGACCTACACGTCCATAGGGTATCAACTGATAATGACCTACACATCCATACAGTATCAACCCACAATGACCTACACATCCATACAGTATCAACCCACAATGACCTACACATCCATACAGTATCAACCCACAATGACCTACATGTTCATTGGGGTATTGCGAATATGACATAGCATACACATTCATTCAGGATGCTGATATATGACATGACCTACATGCTCACTGGGTATCTTCTTCTTCGTTCATGGGCTGCAACTCCCACGTTCACTCGTATACATTGTACACAAGTAGGCTTTTACGTGTATGACCATTTTTAACCCCACCATGTAGGCAGCCATACTCCATTTTTGGTGGTACTGGGTATCAACCCATATGACCTACACGTCGATAGGGTATCAACCCACAATAACCTACATGCTCATTGGGGTCATTGACGATCTGAAGCACAGTCATCCAGTAGACGCTGTTCTCCATGTTCTTCCCGGCAGAGGCCTCCAATGAGGAGGAGGAGGCGGTGGCGTTGGCAGCAGGGCTGAGGTCCATGGCGGGGGCGGGCACGTTGTCCCTCTCCCTGACCAGCAGCAGGTTGTCCTGCCGGTTGTCCATCGTCACCTGGTTCTTGTGCACCACCTTCCACCCCCAGGCGACGCCCCCTCGCCGCACCTCCCTGCATCGCATCCACAGCAACAACAACCGTCAGGACAGCAACAACAACCACCATCAGAACAGCAACAGCAACCACCATCAGAACAGCAACAACCACAACCATCAGAACAGCAACAACAACAACCATCAGAACAGCAACATCCATCAGAACAGCAACAACAACAACAACCATCAGAACAGCAACAACAACCACCATCAGAACAACAACAACAACCACCATCAGAACAGCAACAACATCCATCAGAACAGCAACAACAACATCCATCAGAACAGCAACAACAACATCCATCAGAACAGCAACAACATCCATCAGAACAGCAACAACAACATCCATCAGAACAGCAACAACATCCATCAGAACAACAACAACAACAACCATCAGAACAGCAACAACAACAACCATCAGAACAGCAACAACAACAACCATCAGAACAGCAACAACAACCATCAGAACAACAACATCCATCGGAACAGCAACAACAACCATCATCAGAACAGCAACAAAAACCACTATCAGAACAACAACAACAACCATCATCAGAACAGCAACATCCATCGGAACAGCAACAACAACCATCATCAGAACAAAAACAACATCCATCAGAACAGCAACAACAACCACCATCAGAACAGCAACAACAACCATCACAACAACAACAACAACCATCAGAACAACAACAACAACCATCAGAACAGCAACAACAACCATCAGAACAGCAACAACCACAACCATCAGAACAGCAACAACAACCACAACCATCAGAACAGCAACAACAACCATCAGAACAGCAACAACAACCATCAGAACAGCAACAACAACCATCAGAACAGCAACAACAACCATCAGAACAACAACCACAACCATCAGAACAACAGCAACAACAACCATCAGAACAACAACAACAACATCCATCAGAACAACAACAACAACCATCAGAACAGCAACAACAACCATCAGAACAGCAACAACAACCATCAGAACAACAACAACAACCATCAGAACAGCAACCACAACCATCAGAACAGCAACAACAACAACCATCAGAACAGCAACAACCACAACCATCAGAACAGCAACAACAACAACCATCAGAACAAAAACAACAACCACCATCAGAACAGCAACAACAACAACCATCAGAACAACAACCACAACCATCAGAACAGCAACAACAACAACCATCAGAACAACAACAACAACCATCAGAACAACAACCGCCACCATCAGAACAGCAACAACAACAACCATCAGAACAGCAACAACAACCATCAGAACAGCAACAACAACCATCAGAACAGCAACAACAACCACCACCATCAGAACAGCAACAACAACCATCAGAACAACAACCACCACCATCAGAACAGCAACAACCACAACCATCAGAACAGCAACAACAACCATCAGAACAGCAACAACAACCATCAGAACAGCAACAACAACCACCACCATCAGAACAGCAACAACAACCATCAGAACAGCAACAACAACCATCAGAACAGCAACAACCAACAACAACCATCAGAACAACAACAACCAACAACAACCATCAGAACAACAACAACAACCACAACCATCAGAACAGCAACAACAACAACCATCAGAACAACAACAACAACCACCATCAGAACAGCAACAACAACAACCATCAGAACAGCAACAACAACCATCAGAACAACAACAACAACCATCAGAACAACAACAACAACAACCATCAGAACAACAACAACAACATCCATCAGAACAACAACAACAACCATCAGAACAGCAACAACAACAACCATCAGAACAGCAACAACAACCATCAGAACAGCAACAGCAACCATCAGAACAACAACCACAACCATCAGAACAGCAACAACAACCATCACAACAGCAACAACAACCATCAGAACAACAACAACAACCATCAGAACAACAACAACAACCATCAGAACAGCAACAACAACATCCATCAGAACAACCACAATCATCAGAACAACAACAACCATCAGAACAGCAACAACAACCTCCATCAGAACAAAAACAACAACCACCATCAGAACAACAACAACATCCATCAGAACAGCAACAACAACATCCATCAGAACAAAAACAACATCCATCAGAACAGCAACAACAACCACCATCAGAACAACAGCAACAACAACCATCACAACAGCAACAACAACCATCAGAACAACAACCACAACCATCAGAACAGCAACAACAACCATCAGAACAACAACCACAACCATCAGAACAGCAACAACAACCATCAGAACAGCAACAACAACAACCATCAGAACAGCAACAACAACAACCATCACAACAGCAACAACAACCATCAGAACAGCAACAACAACCACCATCAGAACAGCAACAACAACCATCAGAACAGCAACAACAACCACCATCAGAACAGCAACAACAACAACCATCAGAACAGCAACAACAACAACCATCAGAACAGCAACAACAACCATCAGAACAGCAACAACAACAACCATCAGAATAGCAACAACAACCACAACCATCAGAACAGCAACAACACCATCAGGACAGCAACAACAACAACCATCAGAACAGCAACAACCAACAACAACCATCAGAACAGCAACAACCACAACCATCAGAACAGCAACAACAACCACAACCATCAGAACAGCAACAACAACATCCATCAGAACAGCAACAACAACCATCAGAACAACAACAACAACCATCAGAACAGCAACAACAACAACCATCACAACAGCAACAACAACCATCAGAACAGCAACAACAACCACCATCAGAACAGCAACAACAACCATCAGAACAGCAACAACAACCATCAGAACAGCAACAACAACCACCATCAGAACAGCAACAACAACAACCATCAGAACAGAAACAACAACAACCATTAGAACAGCAACAACAACCATTAGAACAGCAACAACAACAACCATCAGAATAGCAACAACAACCACAACCATCAGAACAGCAACAACACCATCAGGACAGCAACAACAACAACCATCAGAACAGCAACAACCAACAACAACCATCAGAACAGCAACAACCACAACCATCAGAACAGCAACAACAACCACAACCATCAGAACAGCAACAACAACATCCATCAGAACAGCAACAACAACCATCAGAACAGCAACAACAACCATCAGAACAGCAACAACAACCATCAGAACAGCAACAACAACCATCAGAACAGCAACAACAACCATCAGAACAGCAACAACCACAACCATCAGAACAACAACAACAACCATCAGAACAGCAACAGCAACCACCATCAGAACAGCAACAACATCCACCATCAGAACAGCAACAACCACCACAACCATCAGAACAGCAACAACAACCACAACCATCAGAACAGCAACAACCACCACAACCATCAGAACAGCAACAACCACAACCATCAGGACAACAACCACAACCATCAGAACAGCAACAACAACCACCATGAGAACAGCAACAACAACCATCATCAGAACAAAAACATCCATCAGAACAACAACCACAACCATCAGAACAAAAACAACATCCATCAGAACAACAACCACAACCATCAGAACAAAAACAACATCCATCAGAACAGCAACAACCACCACCATCAGAACAACAACTGTCATAACAGCAACAACCACCGCCATCAGAACAGCAACAACAACCATCAGAACAGCAACAACAACCATCAGAACAACAACAACAACCATCAGAACAGCAACAACCACAACCCACCACTCCACACATCACAGCCACATGGTGATGAGAGTGATAACAGCGTCATCATCTTCATTCATCAAACAAAACAGCCGCTCAACACCTCACAGGCACACAGTGCTCAAAGGGTGGTGGAGATTTTTTCCTGATCTCCCTGGTCAACATACACGCAGACCTGCTTCATGCCTGAACCCCGTTTGTGCGAATATGCACGCAGAAGATCAGCTAGGCACATTAAAGATCATGTAATCCATGTCGGTGTGAGGTGGGTAGTGGAAACAAGTAAATACTCAGCATGCACACACCCCTAAAACGGAGTATGGCTGCCAACATGGCCAGGAAAACACACAAAACGGTCATACGCATAAAATGTTACATGTCTGTATGAGTGTGTATGTGTGCGAGACTGAAATCTGATTGAATGACACAGGAAATGAATGATGAGCGCTCGATGGCAGCTGTGTTTATAAATGTGTGTGTGTGTGTGTGTGTCTGTCTGTGTTACTCTGTGTGTGTAACTGTGTGTGGGGGGGGGGTTGGGGGGGGGGGGGGGCTAGGTGCTTTGTATGTGCTTTGTGTGTATCTGTTCACCTATTTTTGTAAAGCACCTAGAGCCCTATGTAAAGAAAAGGTGCTGTATTTACATTCACAACATCATTATGATTACTGCTGTTGTCATCATCATTATCATCACCATTACCATTATTGCTGTTGTCACTATCATCATCACCATTAACATCATTATCGTTACTGATATTATTATTGTTATTTTTATCAGTAGTATCATCCGTAGTAGCAGTAGTAGTAGCAACAGAAGCAGAAGAAACAGTAGTTGTCATAGTAGTAGTAGCATCATCATGATTGTGATCATGATCATCATCGTCATCATTCCTCTTATCATCATCATGACGGGCGCAATAGTCAAGCGTTGGACTTTCAATCTGGGGGTCCCGGGTTCGAATCACAGTGACAGCGCCTGGAGGGTGAAAGGTGGAGATTTTTCCCATCTCCCAGGTCAATATATGTGCAGACCTGCTGGTGCCTGAATCCCCTTCGTGTGTATACGCAAGCAGAAGATCAAATACGCATGTTAAAGACCCTGTAATCCATGTCAGTGTTCGGTGGGTTATGGAAACAAGAACATACCCATCATGCACACCCCTGAAAGCGGAGTATGGCTGGCTGCCTACATGGTGGGGTAAAAACAGTCATACACATAAAAGCGCACTCGTGTACATACGAGTGAACATGGTAGCTGCAACCCATGAACGCAGAAGAAGAAAATCATCATCATCATCATCATCACTGCCTCTTACTATCATCACTACTGTCATCATCATCATCATCATCATCACTACTCACCACAGCATCTCGTGCAGCTTCTGACTGTGCTGCCGACCCTTGGTGCAGTCAAAGGCGTAGGCGTAGACGGTGGCCCCCTGACCATTCTTGTCCACCTCCACTCGGGCCTGCAAGCAGTTCATTACAGACTAAATATTGTTCTAAAAGCCAAACTTGTGCAATATGCTTTAGTAACATTGACAGTTAAGCCTTTCATTTTTTACTGTGCCTTATCTGCACGAAAGTGTATCTTCACAAGTGACTGAAAACGTTGATGGTTTGTTTTTTGGTTTTTGGGGTTTTTTTTGCATTTATTATCAGTTGTTTCCCTTGTTAGATTAATGACTTTTCTTTTATGAAGTCCATTAAGTAATTTTCTGTAATTGTATTCAGATAACTTTTTTTTTCAAATTTCACCCACCCCCCTCCCTCATATTCCCGGTTTCCCCCAACTCACCATTCATTCACATCCCCCTCCTCTTCTAAACAATGATACTCAAATGTACACATCAATTCTCTAACAAAATGTCTTCAATCACCAATATGTGTGACGGGACATTAAACAAATTTCCTCCTCCTGCAAGCAGTTCCAGGTGACACGTCTGTGACACATGGGCATCGACACTGAATGCGACAGGCACAATAGCCGAGTGGTTAAAGCATTGGATTTTCAACCTGGGGTCCCGGGTTCAAATCTCTGGAACAACGCCTGGTGGGTAAAGTAAAGGGTGGAGATATTTCTGATCTCCCAGGTCAACATAATTATGTGCAGATCTGCTACTAGTGCCTGAACCCCCTTAGTGTGTATATGCACACAGAAGATCAAATACGCACGTTGAAGATCCTGTGATCCATGTCAGCGTTCGGTGGGTTATGGAAACAAGAACATACTCAACATGCACATCCCAAAACACAGATATGGCTGCCAAGATGGTGGGGTAAACAAACAAAACAGTCATACACATAAAATGTTACATGTCTGTATGAGTATTATAAGTGTATGCGACTGAAACCTGATGGAATGACACAGGAAATGAATGATGAGCACCCAAAGGCAGCCGCCAGTCGGCTCTTCCCAGGCAGGCAGCCTGTTGTCAAATGACCAAGTTTGTAAAGCGCTTAGAGCTTAGAGCTTGGTCTCCAACCAAGGATAGGTGCATTATAAGTATCCGTATCATGATAGTCACCATCAGGCAGTTCTAGGCGACAGTCTGTGGCACGGGGACTGAGGAGTGGGTGGGCGTCAAGACTGCATGCTGTGTGCGATCTGTGCTCTCCTCAGTTTCATTTCAGTTTCTCAAGAAGGTGATACTGCGTTAAGATAATGCTACACCACATCTGCTAGGCTAATCAGATAACCCAACACACATAGTCAGGCCCTGAGTGCAGACAGACAAGACAGATATATGGACAGACATACATACTTTGCATACATACATACAGACAGACTGACAGGAGACAGAGGCAGATTGATTGATTCTCATATATCATGCTGTTGTGACTTGGAGTTTGCATGATGTCCATCACACACACACACACACACACACATTTAATCACTATAAACCGGAAGACCATTCACCTTTTCAGTCAAAGAACAAATCTGTAAATCTAAACAGAGCCACACCAACAAATGCCAGAAACCAAACCATAATGATAAAAACAAAACAGCACACCTGGCGCCTGGTCTTCTAAGGGCAGGTGAGAAAATAAAACTAAGGAACAGTCAAGACAACATTATTAGGGCTGGTATTGTGGTAAAATAAAACTAAGGAACAGTCAAGACAACGTTATCAGGGCAGGTAAAATAATAAATAATAATAATAATACTCAAATTTACACAGCACTTAATCTTGTGCACAGACAAATCAAAGTGCTTTTGCACCAGTCAATCACACGCATGCAAAACTCTAAAACTGGAGAAACTGAAGTCAAGGAAGAGGCAGGGAAGGGAGGCTATTTTGGGAAGAGGTGGGTTTTAAGGCCAGACTTGAAAGAGCTGAGTGCGGAGACCTGACAATGCGAAAGAGGAAGTTCATTCCAACTACAAGGTCCAGGGACAGAGAAAGAACGGCAGCCAAGAGTTGAGTGTTTGAATCTGGGTATGCCAAAACAGAGTGGACCCGAAGCCGATCGTAGAGACAGAGATGAAGTGTAGAGGTGAAGGCAGCCACAGAGATAGGAAGGGGCAGATTTATGAATACATATAACATAGACTGATAGAGTGCTGATCTTGTACTTTATTCTGTGTGAGACAGGGAAATAAAACTAAGGAACAGTCAAGACAACGTTATCAGGGCAGGTGAGAAAATAAAACTGACAAACACTGAAACAGTCATGACAACATTGTCACCAAAAGGCTTTGGTTTACCTCTACTGCATACTGTTGCACAATCGGAATGTCAGCTTCGTCAATCAGTGCATACTTGGACTGAAACACAACAAAACATAATATTGATCAATTTGTATTTGGAAAAAAAAATCAAAACAATTTCTATCTACTGACATGTTTTGAGCTTGAGGCATAACTGCTGTGTTTATCGTCTCATCCAAACGACAAGATGCTCAGTTTGATTTTCCAGTTGTGAATTAGAGTTTGCATAATGTCCATAACACACACACACACACACACACACAGTCACACACACACACACAGTCACACTCAAACACACATACCCACTCACAAGCCATCTTGCACGCAAGCACACTACAGTACACACACACACACACACACACACACACACACACACACACACACAGAGTCACACTTAAACACACACGCCCACTGACAAGTCATCTTGCACACAAGCATGCTACACACACACACACACACACACACACACACACACACACACATATATATATATATATATATATACACATATACATATATATATATATATATATACATATATACATATATATATACATATATATATATATAATTGTGCACAAATACTCAAACAAGACACCTTGCACACAAGCACATGTACACACACGCACACACACACACACACACACACACACAAATCACCCAGGAGACCACCACACAAAGCTGACTTGCCAGCTGGTCTCATGATATCTACATGTTCTGCCCTGACACCAATTCACCTTCCCCTGCCCCTATACAACCCAGCTGTTCCTTTTACTGCACTCTGTGTGTGTGTGTGTGTGTGTGTGTGTGTGTGTGTGTGTGTGTATACCACCACCATCCTGCATCTTTTAATAGTACATAGCTACCCAGCATCTTTCAAAACCACCAATCTGTCAAACGTCTTTCAGTGACACATTGCTCACTGTCCAGCATCTTTCAACACCACATCAATATTGTACATGTAGGTATACATGATCTGCCAATACCACATCACTTTCCATCATCTTTCAATGATACTGCATCAACACCCTGCGTCTTTAAATACCACGTTTCTATCCAGCATCTTTCAATACTGCATTATCACTCCGTGGGCGCTGATGGACTTCTTGAAAGAAGTGAACATTTTTAATCAGATTTGAAGGTTTTAAACTGTGGAAGTTTTTTAAACATTGAGTGGAAAGTTTGAAGTGGTGACTCGTTTTAACTGTTTGTTTTTTACCCTTTTAGTAGGTATTAATGTGGCGATATCCTTGAGATGGCCTTAGTGGTCGGCGAGGCTCTAAGCACCATAATTTCATTTCATTTCAATACTGCATCAACACCCTTCATCTTTCAATACCATGTTGCTATCTAGCATCTTTCAATGATACTGCATCAACCTCCTGCATCTCTCAATGCCACAT
>NC_134906.1:10074179-10079179 GCF_041734735.1 Babylonia areolata | reverse complement strand
CATTACTGGAGACACTAGATCACAGACAGACATGTAATTATGAAAACAGACAGACAGGCATTACACAGACAGACACTGAGACAGACAGACACACGTTGGAGACATTACAGACAAACATGTATACAGACAGACAGGCATTACATAGACAGACACTGAGACAGACAGACACACGTTGGAGGCATTACAGACAAACACTGATGTATACAGACAGACAGGCATTACATGGACAGACACTCAAGAGACAGACAGACAGACAGACATTATTTGAGACACTGATTACACGGACAGACATGTATACAGGCAGACAGGCATTTTATAGACAGACACTGAGACAGAGGGACAGACAGACATTATTGGAGACATTACAGACAAACAAACAGACAGACAGACAGGCGGCATTATATAGACACTAAGACAGACACTGAGCCAGACAGACAGACAGACATCATTGGAGACATTACAGACAAACATACAGACAGACAGACAGGCGGCATTATACAGACACTAAGACAGACACTGAGACAGACATACAGACATTACTGGAGACATTACAGACATACATACGTATACATACAGACAGGCATTATATAGACAGACAGACAGACAGACAGAGGAGACACACAGAAAAGCAGACGCTCGTACAGGCGCACTGACAGACAAAAAGACACACTGAGACACTGTAATGGGAGGAACAGGAGGCATGCAGAGACACTGCGGTGTGCTGGAGGCAGACAGGCGGAAAGGCCACGTGCACACGTGTGTGCGTGCGTGCCGGTGTGTGTGTGTGTGTGTGTGTGTGTGTGTGTGTGTGCGCGCGCGCGCGCGCGTGTGCGTGAATGAGTTCTTTTGTTTGTTCGTTCTTATTTTAAACGTATCTCCACAACTGTTATTGTGGACGAAAATCCATCCACTCACACACCCACCCTATCCCATTTTTAACCACCCACCACCCACCCCCTACCCCCACCGCCCCAGTCAATTTGCATTAAGAAACAAATCAACTGTTCAGAAAGCCAGTGTGTGTGTGTGTGTGTGTGTGTGTGCGCGCGCGCGCGTGTGTGCGTATGTGAGTGTGTGGAGGGGGCGAGGGTGGGTGTATGTGCGTGCGTGCGTGTCAGTGTGTGCGTGCGTGTGTGTGAATGTGTTTGTTCATTCTTATCTTTACCGAATGAATCTCCACAACTGTGACTGTTGTAGACGAAAATCTATCCACACACACACACACACACACACACACACACACACACCCATCCCCCACTCCCCTTTCTAACTCCTATCACTTTGCATTCAGTGAAGAAAGATTAAAACAAAATAATTATTTTAAAAAACAGAAAAGTTTTCAGCGAAAACAAAATAAGACAACACAATGACTAACAAGTCAACTGTTCAAATTGCTCCAGAAAGCCAATGGAGCTCCTAATTAAAGTGTGTGTGTGTGTGTGTGTGTGTGTGTGTGTGTGTGTGTGTGTGTCGGTGCGCGCGTGCGCGTGTGTGTGAGTGTGCGAAAGACAGACAGAGACAGAGAGAACAAGAACAAGAACAAGAACAAAAACAAAAACTCAGTTTAGTCTCCAGACAGACCTCTGGCCCCTAGAAAGAGGTCAAAAGTACATGATTTGGTGATCACGTAGCGACAACAAAATGTAAAATACATACGAACTTAAAACCTGCAGAACAAAAGTGCATCTTGTACGTGCATTGAAAATTAATTCTAAATTTCTTCATTGCTGGCAAACATTTCCTGTCGTATCTTCAGAGCAAACCATAGGCCTAGTTTGCATGAGTTTGACATGGTAGAGTATATGACACCAAATGACTATTTATAAAACGCAGAGTTTACGAATACTGTAAACAGAGACATTCTTCAGCAACAGAGAGAGAAAGAGAGAGAGAGAAAGAGAGAGTGAGAGAGAGAGTGTGTGTGGGGGGGGGGGGGAAGGGGGTTGGGAGGGGTTGGGGGGGGGGTGAAGGGGGAGGACGGTGAGGAAGGTTAGCAGTGTATTCTGTGGAATCAGTCGGGCTGGCCTCTATGACTTATTGAACACGCACAGCAGCAGCAGCAGCCAACTCGCCCCCCCCCCCCCCAACCCCTCATCCCCCCCCCATCCCCCCCCCCCCCCCCCCACACACACACACACACACTCCTACGAGCCCCCGTTGCCAGGGCTCTCCCCTAGTACCTACCCCTGTCCTGATAACATCATCCACCCCTTGCTGTGTGTGTAGTGGGCACGTGCCCCACCATACTGCCTGATGGGCACAGTGTGTGCGTGTGTGTTTGTGTGTGTACATGTGTGTGTGTGTTTGTGCGTATATGTGTGTGTGTGTTTGTGTGTGTGTGTGTGTGTGCGTGCGTGTGTGCGTGCGTGCGTGCGTGCGTGCGCGTGTGTGTGTGTGTGTGTGTGTGTATGTGCGCACGCGCATCATGAGTGCAGACGGACAGACAGAGACGGAGAGACACACAGAGGGAGAGACGGAGACAGAGTGAATGCACAAGAAAGCATGCTGAGAATGACTGAAGGACCGCCCAACTAGTTATTTAAAGTAGGGCTAACAGGGCTCGGGTGAAAGAGAGAGGGAAAGGGGAGGGACAACAACAGAGAACACACACACACACACACACACACACACACACCTAACCACACCCACACACACCTAACCACACACCCACACCCACACTCACGCACGCACACATACCTAACTACTCTCACACACACACACACACACACCTAACCACACACACACACACACACACACGCGCGCGCGCGCGCGCTACGCCTTGATACAACTACACACACACACACACACACACACACACACACACACACACGCTACGCCTTGATACAACCACAACCACAACAAGAACACCCCTTTGACATTTTCAACCACGGATTGGGGATGTGGGGAAGGCGGGGAGCGGGGGCACGGGGGGTGGGGTAGGGGTGTTCGGTGGTTGGAGGCAATCTTTCTTCTTCTTTTTTTTTCTATTTTCACATCATTACTCCCACCACCCCTCAAGCCCCCACCCCCCACCCCCAACCCTGCACCACCCCCCTCTCCCCCCCGCCACACACACATACCCACCCACGATAATGCATGTGCAATATAGACGGGGCGTCGTGGGAGAGAGAGAGAGTATAGAAGGGGATGGAGTGGGAGTGTGGTGGAAAGGATGTGTGTGTGTGGGTGGGGGGGGGGGTGGCAGAGGGGTGGGGAGGAAGGGGAGCAGGATTTAGGGGGGTTTGGGGGGGGGGGTGGAGGTCACGTCGATGAGTAACGAGTAGTAGTGTGTAAAAAAGGGTTTGTTAGTAAGGGAAGCAGGAAAGACAAATAAACTGTGCCCCACTTTTGACTCTTTTCTGTAACTTGTCCCTCCACCGGTTACACCACCACAACTGGTTCTCTTGCCTTTTTTTTCTCTCTCTCTCTCTTCTAAAAACCTACTACTACAACACAATGTCGAGCCAAGGATAGGCAAGTAGTAATAGTAGTTGTAGTAGTAGTCGTAGTAGTGGTAGCAGAAGTTTAGTTAATGTTCATAACTATATATCCACACACACACACATGCACAACCACCTCCTTCTGCCCCCCACCCCCACCCTGTCACCTGCCCAGTCCAGCCCCGGCCTACCACACACATACAACTCCACATCACCCTAACAATTATACCGCTGTGTGGTGCGAGTTGAGCACACACTAATAATATAAGGGGACCCATTGTTCTCTCTCCGTGAGTCTGTCCCTTCGCTGTGTTATAATACTGAATAGATCTAGGAGGATGGGGGGCGGGGAGGAGGTAGGGGTGGGGGGGGATTGTTTTTAGAGACAGCGAGGGGGACGGGGAGGTAATTAATATAAGTAGGGACAAAGAGAGAAAGGGTAGGGGTGGTGGTCGGGGTGATTGAGGGGTGGGGCGGGGTGACTGAA
This sequence comes from Babylonia areolata, assembly GCF_041734735.1. NCBI lineage: Eukaryota > Metazoa > Mollusca > Gastropoda > Neogastropoda > Buccinidae > Babylonia > Babylonia areolata. The sequence goes on along the minus strand of NC_134906.1, from coordinate 10,075,252 downwards.
GGGGTGAAGGGGCGAAGGGGAGTAGAGTTGACAGCTAACGGACAGAGAAACACACACACACACACACACACACACACACATGTACGTATGCACGCGCACGCACACACATGTACGCGCACGCACACACACACATGTACGCATGCACGCACACGCACACATACACACATGCATGCATGCGCGCGCGCGCGCAAACACACACACACACACACACACACACACACACACACTCACTTAAAACAGTGAAAGACAGACACAGAGAGAGAAAAAGAACGAGACAGCGAAAGAGAGAGAGAGTAAGAAAGCTTAAAGAGACAGAGAGAGAGAGAGAGAGAGTGGAAGACTTCAAAGGGCGTGGTCTCAAAGCCAGTCTCAGTCTCAGTCTATCCTTTTTATGGGGGTATGAGTGTGTGCCTGCATACATACATATCATACATATATGTGTTTACTGATGTCTACCTCAGCTGCTTTGGCTCAACGCGGTCGGGTTCTGACTCGTTGGAGTTCGAATCACTCACTGGACGTGATCCCAACCGTGATTTATAATAAACACTGGCACTTTCGCTGCCCACCTCACCTTGCTGTTGTTCTGGGGCCGTTTTGTTCACAACGGCGGCAAACGTCGAGGCTGGGGAACAAAACTAAGACAGGGTATTAACTAGAGGTGGTGGTGGGAAGAGCACAGAACCTATTCAAATGCACGTTGTATACATACCGTGTCCCAGAATTCCCCCCCCCCACACACACACACACACACACACACGACAACAACCAGGACAGGGCGTGTGACTGATGCTGTGTGGGGCCCGGGTTCCCCTGGCTGAACCAGGGGGCTAAACGGTCGCACACAGACATCAGTCATCCAGAGCCTGCCCCCCCTATTGTGGATTGTCGCCACAGGGGCAGGACTCCACCACCCGAACACAGCCAGGACACAGCACGGACCACGGACATCGCCGGCGGCCAGAACACAGCAAGGACCCTCCTCGACCAAGACCTTGGGACCAACGCCTTGACCACGTCACACCCCCATGGAAAAGACCACAGCCACGAACAACTTCACCTTATGGGCGTAA
>NC_134906.1:10061679-10069179 GCF_041734735.1 Babylonia areolata | reverse complement strand
GAGAGATGCAGGGAGACAGAGAGATGCAGGCCGAGAACAATCAGAGATGCAGGGAGACCTAGAAATGCAGGCTGAGAGCAGAGCTAGATGCAGGGAGACAGAGATCAGGCAGTTATATATTTTATGCAGATCTATAGACAAAGAGATGCAGGCAGGCAGAGATCAGAGACAAGCAGGCAGAGACACAGATGCAGGCAGACTGTGATATGTGTGCAGAGAGACAAATAGATGCAAGCAGGCAGACAGAGAGAGCAGCCAGAGAGATGCAGGCAGACTGAGAGATGCACTGAGGCAGACAGACAAAGGCAGAGAGCACACAGAGAGATGCACTGAGGCAGACAGAGAGATGCAGGCAGACAAAGAGATGCACTGAGGCAGACAGAGATGCTGGCAGACAGATGCACTCAGGCAGACAGGTAAAGCAGAGAGCAGACAGAGATGCATGCAGACAGAGATGCACTGAGGCAGCCAGAGAGATGCACTCAGGCAGAGAGATGCAGGCAGACAGAGATGCACTCATGCAGCCAGAGAGATGCACTGAGTCAGAAAGAGATATGCACTGAGGCAGACAGAGAGATGCACTCAGGCAGACAAAGAGATGCAGGCAGAGAGATGCACTGAGGCAGATGGAGAGATGAAGACAGAGAGATGCACTCAGGCAGAGAGATGCAGGCAGACAGAGATGCACTCATGCAGCCAGAGAGATGCAGGCAGACAGAGATGCACTCAGGCAGACAGAGAGATGTAGGCAGAGAGATGCACTGAGGCAGACGGAGAGATGAAGACAGAGAGATGCACTGAGGCAGACAGAGAGATGCACTCAGGCAGACAGAGAGATGCACTCAGACAGACAGAGAGATGCACTCAGAGAGGCAGACAGAGATGCACTCAGGCAGACAGAGAGATGCACTCAGGCAGACAGAGAGATGCAGGCAGAGAGATGCAGACAGAGAGACGTACTGAGGCAGACAGAGATGCACTCAGGCAGACAGAGAGATGCACTCAGGCAGACAGAGAGATGCAGGCAGAGAGATGCACTCAGGCAGACAGAGAGATGCGGGCAGACAGAGAAATGCAGACAGAGAGACGTACTGAGGCAGACAGAGATGCACTCAGGCAGACAGAGATGCACTCAGGCAGACAGAGAGATGCGGGCAGACAGAGAGACGTACTGAGGCAGACAGAGATGCACTCAGGCAGACAGAGATGCACTCAGGCAGACAGATATGCACGGAGGCAGACTGAGAGACAAAGGCAGAGAGCAGACTGAAAGGTGCTGGCTGACGGAGACGGACATGAAATTAATCTGAGAGAGAGAGAGAGAGAGAGAGAGAGAGAGAGAGAGAGAGAGAGAGAGAACGTGAGAGAGAGAGAGAGAGAGAGAGAGAGAGCGAGACGGAGAGAGGAGAATGAGAATGCGAGAGACAGACAGACAGACAGACAGACAGACAGAGAGAGAGAGAGAGAACGTGAGAGAGAGAGAGAGAGAGAGAGAGAGAGAGAACGTGAGAGAGAGAGAGAGAGCGTGAGACGGAGAGAGGAGAGCGAGAATGCGAGACAGACAGACAGACAGAGACAGAGAAAGAGCGAGAATGCGAGAATGCGAGAGAGAGAGAGAGAGAGAGAGAGAGAGACTGCGAGAATGAGGGAGAAAGCGTTGAGAGAGCGTGAGAGAGAGCGTGAGACGGAGAGAGAGAGAGAATGGGAGAATGAGGGAGAGGGGAGGGAGGGAGAGTGGGAGAATGAGAGAGAGACTCAGAGAGAAAGTGAGAGAGAGAGCGTGAGAGAGTGAGACAGCGTGAGAGAGAGAGCGTGAGAGAGTGAGAGAATGGGAGAATGAGTGAGAGGGGAGGGAATGGGAGTGGGAAAATGAGAGAGAGAGAGAGTTAGAGAGAAAGAGAGAGACAGAGAAAGAGAGCGAAACAGTGACAGACAGAGAGAGAGTGGGAGAGACAGACATACAGACGGACAGACAGGCAGAGAAAGAACGAAACACCGACAGAGAGAGAGAAAGAGGGACAGACAGACAGACAGACAGACAGACAGACAGAGACATCCCCCATCAGGCCGTGAAGTCGATCAGCTTTCACTGGACTTCGCAGTGGAAGATCAATAACACGCACACACATGTATACACGCACACACACAGTGACACACACACACATACGCACGAACACACACATACGCACGCACGCGCGCGCTCGCACACACACACACACACACACACACACACACACACACACACACACACACACACACAGACTGCAGCTGAAGCTGTCTCAGTCTGTGTTGGATCACAGTCTGCACGTTTGAGGAACGACGCCATTCTGCTCTGTGTTTTGCTGTGGTTTGAGGGAGAAGACCCCGATGTGTGTGTCGCTCTGTGTATGTGTGTGTGAGTGACTCTGTGTGTGAGTGACTCTGTGTGTGTGTGTGTGTGTGTGTGTGTGTGTGTGTGTGTGTGTGTGTGTGTGTGTGTGTGTGTGTGTGTGTGCGGGCGCGCTCTTGTGCAGTGTGTTTAGAGGAGACGAAGGAATGACTATGAGACTCAGACTAAAATGATTTATTCATTCAAGGACACACACACACACACACACACACACACACACACACACACACACACACACACACAAACGCGCGCGCGCAAAGGTAAAAACAACAACGACCGAAAAAAAAAAAAAAAAAAAAACCAACGCACAAACACGTCTGTATAATAACACCAATAATTATATTTTCTCCTTACACTACTCAGATGTGGCAAAACAGATCAAGACGATCATCATTCTGTGTATCACATGGAATTTTGGGGGGCGGGGTGGGGGGGGGGGAGAAAAAAAGAATCGAACTATGACTTTTCCACGGACCGTGACATGCATTTCCCTTCTTCTTCTTCTTCTTTTTTTTTTTCCTCATTGGTTTGCTGTCTATTCACGACAACGTGACTTTAGACACTGACACGCATTCATTCATTTCAGTAGTATGCGCGCGCGCACGAGATTCAGAAAAATCGACAGAAATGCATGTCCGTCTTTCGGCAAAAGAGGCATGCACTTTGTTAGAAAAATCAGCATGGGGTCGATTTCATAACCGATGGAAGGAAAAGTTTTTAAAACATACAGGGACATTATTCCCCGACAATATTATTAAAGAGAAGATACCGAATCCATCAGCTTGCTATACGAGATTAATAACCTCTACTTTCTTCCGTATAAAACTAGATGCGCTGAAGACAAAGTATAGTAAAAATGTCACATGCATCTGTGGTAAGCAGTTCAGCTTGCATCATTGTTTATTTCACTGTCAGCAGTTGCGTACCTTCTTGCCCAAGTATTTCAAAGAGAATAACTATTCTGGAGATGATTTTTGGAAAGTTATTTCTGATGAGGTTCTTATTGTCGAACTTTCACAGGCATTAGTTCATAGCCCTATTTCTACATTCCTTTAATGTACTTCAGAATTGTGTTCATGATTTCTGATTATTGTTATCATTATTGAATTGTTATTGTTAATTGTAACTGCATGTTAGTTGTGCAATTTTGGTAGTTTTCTACCTTTTCTGTTTTATTCATCCCTCTCCCGTCCCACGTCGACCCCCCCCCCCTCCCCTCCCCCGTGTTTTTTTGTTTGTTTTTTTTTTTGTTTTTGTTTGTTTTTTTAATCGTCTAATATCACTGATAGTGAAAAGACGCTAAATTAAAGAACGAACACGTGAATGGTGGGTAAGGTTGGAGAGAGCGAAAGAGGAACAAATAATAATAATACAATAATAATAATAATAATAATGATAACGATAACATAAATAAATAAGGAAGTTTGTTACCAAGCTTCCTTGAAACGTTTTTTTTAACCCTTTCCCATGGAGTTTTGATAATTTCCTCATAAATCAATTCAGTCTCTGTGCCTTCCTTCCTTTCCCCCTTTCTTTAAATTACGCTTTCAACAGTTGAATGCTCAACCGACTCACACCCACTCGCTCTGACTCAAGCCTGAGCAGCCACACGCTGTAGGCCTACCTGGTAATAACAGCTAGAGCTCTCTTTATCAGTTAGCCCGGTACTTGTCAGTGTCGTCGTTAAATCTTGAACAACAAATTTACATGATGGAAACGTTGCCAGTGTACACGGCGGGGGGTCAGCCCGATACTCCCCCGCGTCAATACTCCCCCGCGTCGATACTCCCCCGTGTCAATAGTCCCTCTCGCATAGATCCAAAAACAGTCAAATACAGATGAATGTATATATTTGTGACTGTTAATGCTTTCTGCTTGATCAAAGTTGTGTTGTGGAATGATGAATGTGTTGTGTGTTCTCTTCATACCAGCCGTCCGCGTTCAGAGTTGAGCAGCGACTTGTGGGCTCGCTGCCTTGTAGTCCGGGCCGTGTTACACGGACGGGGGAGTATCGACACGGGGGAGTATTGACGCGGGGGAGTATCGACACGGGGGAGTATTGACGCGGGGGAGTATCGACACGGGGAGTATTGACGCGGGGGAGTATCGACACGGGGGAGTATCGACACGGGGGAGTATCGACGCGGGGGAGTATTGACGCGGGGGAGTATCGACACGGGGGAGTATTGACGCGGGGGAGTATCGACACGCTCTCCACGGCGGCGGGGTTTTGCTGACAAAGCACCGAACCCGGGACGTCAACTAGATCCTGTTGTGAGGTCACTATCCCGTACAGGCCCAGGAAACAACTTGACTGTACGCACACAAACATCCACGCGTGATCCACTGACCAACAGAGAAAGTGAGCGAGCGAGAGAGTCAGAGAGAGAGAGAGAGAAGGAACTGGACGCTGACATGTTTTTAAAAAAAATTAATGTCATTAGCTGTAAAGCTCTGGTGACATAGTAGAGTACTGATCACAACAAAAATGGTGCAACACAGGTAAAATGGAACAGAAAGTAAAAAACAGATTTGAAGCAAAATAAACTAATGAGAGATTAGCGACACTTTGGTACTTAGAGAGAGAGAGAGATGCACACACAAACACACGCGCGCGCACACACATACACTTTGAGACAGACAGACAGAGTGTGTAAAGATGGGGATGGGCGGGCTGTGGCTATTAGTATTTTGTGTGTGTGTGTGTGTGTGTGTGTGTGTGTGTGTGTCATTGTGTGTGTGTGTGTGAGTGTCATTGTGTGTGTGTGTGTGTGTGTGTGTGTGTGTGTACACAATGCGCGCGGTAAAACTAAATTCAAGCTCACGGACCGGACGTGTAGTAACTGGTTACAGCTGGGGCGAGTTCAACGGGTTCTCGTGTAAACTTACTCTATACCACACTGCATCAAACCTGATGCTCTCTCTCTCTCTCTCTCTCGCGTAAATACTAAGTACGTAATACCGATAACCACGGCCTGCCCTTCCCTGCCTCAACGCACTCTGTGTGTGTGTGTGTGTGTGTGTGTGTGTGTAGAGAGAGAGAGAGAGAGAGAGAGAGAGAGAGAGAGAGAGAGAGAGAAAGAGAGAGAGAGAAAGACAGACAGACAGAGACACACATTATAAATGCATAACTGTATCTTCTCTGCCCCCACCTCCACCCTCGCCCCCATCCTCTTGGTGGTGGTGGTGGTGGTGGTGGTAGTGGCCACGTGAGTTGGTGGGGGGATGGGGAAAGGGGAAGGTTGTTGTTGGGGGTAGGTGAGGGGAGGGGGTTGGGGGGGGGGGTGTTGTTGGCAGGGCAGTGACTGTCACACTATGTATGTATGTGTGTGTGCTTGTACACGTAAGTGTGCCTCTGTGTGTGTGTGTGTGTGTGTGTGTGTGTGTGTGTGTGTGTGTGTGTGTGCCGTGGAAGCTGCGATACGTAGCCTAGAAATGAGTGTGTGGAGGGGGGTAGAGGGGGTGCAGGGTAAGGTGTGTGTGTGTGTGTGTGTGTGTGTGTGTTGGAGCTCATGTACGTTTATGTGTATTTGACTGTGCTTTCATATCTGTGAAACTGCATGTTTGGTGCATATCTGTTATGCATATGTGTGTGTATGTGTGAATGTGTGTCTGCTTTTTTTTTTTTTTTTTTTTTTTTTTGCTTATTTATCATCATTGTTGCCTTTTTTATTTATTAATTTTTTTAAAATAATTTATTTATCTACTTATTCATTTATTTTATTTTCGTTATTATTATTATTTAGGCTATTTATTTATTTATTTAAATTATATTATCATTATTTAGTCAGTTGGGTTTTTTTGTTTGATTTTTTTTTCTCAAGGCCTGACAAAGCGCGTTGGGTTACGCTTGGCAGATGTGGTGTAGCGTATATGGATTTGTCCGAACGCAGTGACGCCTCCTTGAGCTACTGAAACTGAAACTGTCACACTAATATACACCGTCACAAACTGTCTGTGCCATTCACGACAGTTTATTTATACCGGGTCTCAAGTACTACAGTTATTATTAGTTCACTGTTCACAGTGTGGAGGAAGGTGGCAGAATGGTTAAGACGCTCAGCTGCCAATACAGAGAGTCCGTGAGGGTGTGGGTTCGAATCCCGCTCTCGCCCTTTCTCCTAAGTTTGACTGGAAAATCAAACTGAGCGTCTAGTCTTTCGGATGAGACGATAAACCGAGGTCCCGTGTGCAGCACGCACTTGGCGCACTGAAAAAGAACCCATGGCAACGAGAGTGTTGTCCTCTGGCGAAATTACGTAAAATGAAATCCAATTTCATAGGTACACAAATATGTAAGCATGCACTCAAGGCCTGACTAAGCGCGTTGGGTTATGCTGCTGGTCAGGCATCTGCTCAACAGATGTGGTGTAGCGTGTATGGATTTGTCCGAACGCAGTGACGCCTCCTTGAGAAACTGAAACTGAAACTGTTCACAGGAAACGTAGTGAGTCACAGTCCACCAGCCCCACGTACCCCCCACCCTTCCCATCCCCCTCCCTACCCCCTCCACGTCCACCCCTGTCTATCTGGGAGACAACCGCAAAAGTGGAACTGCAGACGGTCCGGTCCGGACCGAGTCACCCCCCTACCCCCTCCACCCCCTAACCCCCCCCCCACTCCCACCCCCCACCCCCCACCCCCATACCCTCAGTCCCCAACCTTCAATAATGTTCCAACTAAATACTGTTGGGTGGATGGTGTTGAAGATACAGGATAAAAATGATGTGTACCCCTCACACACACACACACACACACACACACACACACACACAGTGCGCGAGACAGAAATGCAAAAAGGCGTGCGCTGAAAATGAATTATTCAACAACAACAGCCAAAAAACAAAACAGTACACATACACACACATGCACGCACACACTTGCACACGTACTCACAGTGAGCACACACACACACACACACGCCACGCGCGCGCACACACGCACGCAAACGCACTCAATATGAGACTCAGACTAAGATGATTTATTCATTCAAGGCCACAGACCCATAAGATAAGGGCGATAAGAACAAAACTTGCCAAGAATGGCACATGTCACCGTCACTGACAAGAGAAATGGGGGTGGGGAGGAGAAAGTCTGAGAGAGAGAGAGAG